>NC_060120.1:252810132-253045132 GCF_021461395.2 Schistocerca americana
TGCCTCTGCACTTCTGCCTTGACTGACATCTCTGCCCAAACTCTTTGTCTTTAAATATGTCTGCTTGTGTCTGTATATGTGTGGATGGATGTGTGTGTGTGTGTGTGTGTGTGTGTGTGTGTGTGTGTGTGTGTGTGTGCGCGCGTGCGCGAGTGTATACCCGTCCTTTTTTCCCCCTAAGGTAAGTCTTTCCGCTCCCAGGATTGGAATGACTCCTTACCCTCTCCCTTAAAACCCACTTCCTTTCGTCTTTCCCTCTCCTTCCCTCTTTCCTGATGAGGCAACAGTTTGTTGCGAAAGCTTGAATTTTGTGTGTATGTTTGTGGTTGTTTGTGTGTCTGTCGACCTGCCAGCACTTTCATTTGGTAAGTCAAATCATCTTTGTTTTTAGATATATATTTCCTACGTGGAATGTTTCCCTCTATTATATATATATATATATATATATATATATATATATATATATATATAGTGAATAGCAACGGTCCTACGACACTCCCCTGCAGCACACCTGAAATCACTCTTACTTCAGAAGACTTCTCTCCATTGGGAGTGACATGCTGCATTTTGTTATCTAGGAACTCTTCAATCCAATCACACAATTGGTCTCATAGTCCATATGCTCTTACTTTGATCATTAAACGACTGTGGGGAACAATATCGAACGCCTTTCGGAAGTCAAGAAACCTGGCATCTACCTTGGAATCCGTGTCTACTATGGCCCTCTGCGTCTCATGGATGCGTAGTGTGCGCTGGGTTTCACACGATCGTCTTTTTCGAAACCCATGCTGATTCCTACAAAGTAGATTTCTAGTCTCCAGAAAAGTCAATATACTCAAACATAATACTTGTTCCAAAATTCTACAACTGCTCGACTGTAGAGATATACGTCTATAATTCTGCGCATCTGTTTGACGTCCCTTCTCTCTTCTAGAGACCTATGGTGCACCGCTGCAAGAAGGGAGGTAAGTTCCTTCTCGTACTCTGGTATCCCATCAGGTCCGGCGGCCTTTCCTCTTTTGAGCGATTTTAATTGTTTTTCTATCCCCCCCCCGTCACCTATTTCGATATCTACCATTTTGTCACCTGTGCGGCAATCTAGAGAAGGAACTACAGTGCAGTCCTCCCAAGTGAAACAGCTTTGGAAAAAGACATTTAGTATTTCGGCCTTTAGTCTGTCGTCCTCTGTTTCAGTACCATTTTGGTCACAGTGTCTGGACATTTTGTTTTGATCCACCTATCGCTTTGACATAAGACCAAACTTTCTTAGGATTTTCTGCCAAGTCAGTACATAGAACTTTACTTTCGAATTCATTGAACACCTCTCGCAAAGCCCTCCTCACACTACATTTCACTTCGTGTAATTTTTGTTTGTCTGCAAGGATTTGGCTATGTTTATGTTTGCTGTGAAGTTCCCTTTGCTTCTGTAGCAGTTTTCTAACTTGGTTGTTGTACCATGGTGGCTCTTTCCCATCTCTTACCATCTTGCTTGGCACATACTCATCTAATGCATATTGTGCAATGTTTTTTTTTTAACTTTGTCCAGTGATCCTCAACACTATCTGTACTTGAGATAAAACTTTTGTGTTGAGCTGTCAAGTACTCTGAAATCTGCTTTTTGTCACTTTTGCTAAACAGAAAAATCTTCCTATCTTCCTACCTTTTTTAATATTTCTATTTACGGCTGAAATCACTGATGCTGTAACTGCTTTATGATTGCTGATTCCCTGTTCTGCATTAACTGTTTCAAATAGTTCGGGTCTGTTTGTCACCAGAAGGTCTAATATGTTATCACCGTGAGTCGCTTCTCTGTTTAACTGCTCAAGGTAGTTTTCAGATAAAGCACTTTAAAAAATTCACTTTGTTCTTTGTCCCAGCCACCCGTTATAAATGTTTGAGTCTCCCAGTCTACAGCTGGTAAATTCAAATCTCCACCCAAAGCTGTAACATGATCGGGAAATCTACTTGAAATATTTTCCAAATTTTCCTTCAGGTATTCCGCCACAACAGCTGTTGAGCCAGGGGGCCTATAGAGACATCCAATTACTATGTTTGAGCCTGCTTTAACCGTGACCTTCACCCAAATTATTTCACATTTTGGGTCTCCATCAATTTCCTTTGATACTATTGCACTTTTTATCGCTATAAACATGCCTCCCCCTTCTCTGTCCATCCTGTCTCTGTGGTATACATTCCGATCTGAGTTTATAATTTCATTATTGTTTACATCTGGTTTCAGCCAACTTTCCTTCCCTAGTACTATGTGGGCTTTGTGGGTGTTTATTAGTGAGAGCAGTTCTGGGACCTTTCTATACACACTCCTGCAGTTTACTATTACCACATTAATATTGTCATTCCCTGTTGCGTTTTGCCTACTGGTACCCTGTCGCGTCTCAGGAGGCGTGTTGTCAGGCCTAGGGAGGGAATTCTCTAACCTAAAAAACCACATGTGCACTCCACACGTACTCCACTACCCTTGTAGCCACTTCCTGCATGTAGTGCACGCCTGACCTATTCAGGGGGACCCTACATTTCTCCACCCAATAGCGGAGGTCGAACCAGGAACATGAAACTAACAAACCAGCCAACCAATATGATGAAATATGATGCACTTCTGCATTCTAGTCAGGACCAGCTTGAAATTGTTTCATGACTTTTGAGCTCAGTTTTTTTTCAAAAGCAGGGGCACAGTGACCTATACCCTGCATAGGAGTTACTTCGGAGTGACCTCTGATTAGTTTCCTGATGCTCATTACGAACAGTTGATCACAGGGTTTAGCAGTCCTTGTCAGTAACCTGCAACTCAGGTTGTGGTTAGTAAGGTCCTAGTATCAAGATTAAGTTGACACGCAAACTTTCAAAAACATATTATGCAAATCGTCTTGAACAATCTTTCAATTACAGCCATTTGTGTGACTATTGTTCTATAAATATTAAACTATGTCTTGCATTAAAAAATTTGTTTGCAGGATGTGCTTGACAGAGGAGCGGCGAAAGAGACGTTCTACTTCTCTTTATTCACGTGCGCCCTGTCCTGAATCTCCGGGATGCCCATACATATGCCGATACTGCAAAAAGGAGCTACCAACATCAATGTCATTAGCTAACCATGAGCGTAAACACATTGACAATGTGTGCCTAATTTGTGATGAGAAGCTGCCCAGCGAGAAAGCCCTGCGCTTGCATGTGCGGACTGTCTGTAATGTAGGTAGCTTTACTGTTTATGTAGTTATTTTAATAACATTTATTGATCAGAATATCACTGGGGAATTCACACAGTTAATGGAGAGACAGAGAGAGGAGGTAGACAATGTGTCACTAAGTAACCACAGTATCAGCAAACTAGTTCCTTCCTCAGTAGGTTTGAACAGATACAGATAACTGTATAGAACAGTCTGGAATGGATTAGTCGAAAAATATTGCCTTACGAGAATGAGATTCTCACTCTGCAGTGGAGTGTGCACTGATATGAAACTTCCTGGCAGATTAAAACTGTATGCCGGACCGAGACTCGAACTCAGGACCTTTGCCTTTCGAGGGCAAGTGCTCTACAATCTGAGCTACCGAAGCACGACTCACGACCCGTCCTCATAGCTTCAATTCTGCCAGTACCTCATCTCCTACCTTCCAAACTTCACAGAAGCTCTTCTGTGAACCTTGCAGAACTAGCACTCCTGGAAGAAAGGATATTGCAGAGACATGGCTTAGCCACAGTCTGGGGGATGTTTCCAGAATGAGATTTTCACTCTGTAGCAGTGTGTGTGCTGATATGAAACTTGCTGTGAGGATGGGTTGTGAGTCATGCTTGGGTAGCTCAGGTGGTAGAGCACTTGCCCGCGAAAGGCAAAGGTCCCAAGTTCGAGTCTTGGTCCGGCACACAGTTTTAATTTGCCAGGAAATTTCAATATTGCCTTAGTTACTTCACAGACATTGAAGTTTTACAAGGAAGCAGAGTGGCTTGTGAGTATTCACCTTTAGCAGGAAAAATTAAAAAAAAAAAAATTATGTAGCTTTCAGAACCATTAGTTCCTTTCTCGAGGGGGGGGGGGGGGGGAGATGTAGTTGGAATGAGGGGGCACACTTCCCACCAGTTCCTCTCAACCTCCAATCTGAGTGACCTACTATTCCTTCCCAAAAATTTCTTTTTTCATAAGTGAATTCGTTTTTCATACACATATTTAGTTCTCTTTTCTTCTTCTTCTTCTTCTTCTTCTTCTTCTTCTTCCAGTATTAACATGGAAGGTTCTTTTCCCCATGTAGGCTGAGCAAGCATTTGTCCAATAAAACCTTGATATGTCTGTCAGTGTTGCTAGAAAGTGTTTTGGATGTGATCTGATTCAGAAGGCAAAACTCATGTGGGCAGCAAGTGCTAGATATACAATAACGAAAAAAATTGCAACACTAAAATGTAATTAATGTAAAGTAATGAAATTTCTGGAGTACGTTTGTCTAGGTAACATATTTGAGTGATTAACGTTGCAAGTCACATGTTAATATAAGTGTGAGGTAAGCCATTGCAAATGTGAAATGCTATCGCATTAATAACAAATGTAACTCCCAGAATGTTGAATGCAAGCATGGTAACGACATGCATTGTGTTGTACAGGTGCCAGATGTCAGTGTGAGATTGAGTTACAGGCCTGTTGCACTCAGTTTGCCAATTCGGGGACAGTCAACGCTGGTTGTGGATAATGCTGGAGTTGCTGTTCAATGGTGTCCCGTATGTGCTCGATCAGAGACAAATTGGTTCTCAAGCTGGCCAAGACAACACGTCGACAGTATGTAGAGCACGTCGTGTTAGAATAGAGATACGTGGGCGAGCATGAAAAAAATGTTGATAAATACACCCCTGAAATGCTACTCGTGCATGACAGCACAACAGATTAGCTTGCATATTTGCAGTCAGAGTGTGTGGAATAACTATGAGGCTGCTCCTGCTGTCATACAAAATCACACCCCAGACCGTGATTCCAAGCGTAGGTGTGTGTAGCGTGCAGATTGGCTGCAGGCCCCTCAACTGGCCTCCTCCTAACCAACACATGGCCACATCTGGCAGATGCAGTACACGTGCCGGAGCCATACGCCGAACACGAAGGTCTTCCCTCTCGGTAGTGCCATATGGCCATCTGGAGCCCAGGCTTCTTGGACTGTACATTCTTGTGACCACTGCTGCCTCCTGTAGCCCAATTACACGACCTTGTTCAAACTCAATGAGGTGTTGATAAAAGGCATCTTAGTCTCTTGAAAGGCATTCTTGACTGATGTCAACTCGCTGTGTTCAGTCCCAAAGGTATTAATTGCTCACAGCTGTTACAGCACGTATTTAAAGCTATAACATTACCTGCGTCCTTGTAGTGGTGCTACTAGTGCCACTCTCATGCGACTGATGTGCAATTTGAATAGACATCATCTTTCGGATGTAGAAACATGCCTACCAACTTTTGTTTATGTTGCATATCTCCTTCTTGTTGTGAAGATTTTCCCATCAGTGTATGTTTAATTTCTGTGGCCGTGACAGTGCTAGACAGTTTTACTGATCTGTTTCCTGTCAGTGACAAAATGTGTATGAAATGCTTTACATTTTAAATATTATGCTTTTATGTTTAAACATCTTCTTCTTTCATTGATAAATGGAACATTCTTAGATGCGTAAAAGGTATAAATTATCTTCCAGTGTAATATCCAAGTTTTTGACATCAGGAGCAAAGTTGTGAACTCTAAACACAGAAATATTTTTGTGTTCATCCAAGACCACAACTATCTTAAGCACTGTGTGTGGTTCAAAATTCCAAAAAATATCAAAAGAATGAATAAGGTACATAACCTATCTGTTTAGGTCGTCTAATACCATAGTATGTAGTGGGCAGTTCTTTCAACTTTGGAGCAATGCTGATATTTGTGAAACTGAACCAAGGATGTGTAATTGAACTTCATACATTAAGGAGAAGAATGGTGTTGTAATTCCTGAGTACCCAGATGTACGTTTCCTGCCATTTCTCAAAGTTAGTTAATCTGCTATGAGCCGTGTAATGAATGTGGTCGAGTCTCATCGTCCCCTGCATTGCACTATCCAGATTTGTGCCCCATCTGTAATGACCTTGTTAGAAAGGCATCAAAGGCACTTACTACTACACTTACACCACTTACACTTAGCATATAGAACTCATAATAGATGACAATCTTCCGGGGTGTGGAATTACTCAAATATTTGAACAGTAGTATGAGGTAGCTACTATAATCAGCAAAATTAATTAATTTTACATTGCTCTTTCATTGATAAAGAGCATTGTGACCATGATCTTTTGCTTAAAAACAGCTCACACAACACAACAGAAATGTGCACGCACTTGTATTTTTAAACTTCCTGTCTGGGAAAACAACATAGATTTGACAGTCTATGCAAGCAGTCATATATCCCTTTTTATTTATATATTTGCTCATTCAAATCTTTACCTTAAAAGTGAATGATGGTTAGTCATCTATCATTCCTTATACTTCATGAATTTTAATAAATATGTATATTTATATAAAAACTGCCAACTTGAAATACTTGCTAAATTTCCATTCTTATCACTAATCAGCTTCTGGAATGAATGTCACTTCACCGTAGAGTGCAGGGGATGGACGAAAATACAAAAACACAACACCTCACTGTGCCTAATATGCTGTAGGATGCCTGATACAGTATAGGAAAGATGTTCGCATTCAAAACAGCTTCCAGTTGCCGTGGATTGGATAAATACAGATTATGTTTGGTTTTCAAGGAATTGTATACCATTCTTCCTGCAAAATAGTGGCAAATTCAGGTAATGCTGCTGGAGGTGGATAGTGATTATGCATTCCCCTTTCCAAAGTAGACCACAAATGTTCAATAATATTGAAATCTGATGACTGTGATGGTGAGGGGGGAAGTGGTGGCGAGGGGGGAGATGATAATTCAGCTTCACACCAATGAAACCAGTCGAGGACAATGTGAGCTCTGTGACAGGGGCCCTGACGTCGTGGATAATGTCGTATCGTGGCATGGACCTGCTCAGCCAAAATGGTTTACATAATCCATGGTGGTAGTGCGACATTGCAGAGTAACAGTGGGGTTCGTGTTTCACTCGAGGGATATAGATTCAGCCAGAAGTTGGAAACAGTGTAAAACAAGACTCATCTGACCTAATGACTTTCTTCCATTGCACCATAGCCCAGGTGTTATGGCTTTGATGCCACATTTTCCTTTTTATGGGCATTTGCATCTCTGATGAGTAGTTTTGGAATTCCAGTTTGCCCAGCAATTCCTTGCTTATGGAGCTCACTTTGTGATGCTTTTGGTGCTGACAGGGTTCGTAATGACAGTCTGCCACCAAATCGCAATATTATTGAGCATTTGTGGGGTAATTTTGCAAAACTGTCAGGATCACTCAGTACACGTTTTCACCTGCATTGTGACTTAGATGGTGACGTTTCCTGCTTTTCCTGTATGTGGTATAAATCTTTGATACAGTGCCTCTTGAAACACCAAACACTTGGCTACCTTTGTTATGAAAGCACCCACCATACAAGCACCAACAGTTTGCCCACATTCAACTCTACTAGTCTCCAACATAATGCACTCAAAATTACATAGAACACTGTTCTGAGCATGACTGACAATTGCAATGCATTGAGGACATTGCACAGGTGCCATTTGTGGTCGTAAACAACAACACAATTTGTAGGCTTGGATAGCATCTGCATTTATGTGCAGCATGCATTTCCTCTGTGTTTCCTTATTTTTGTCCAACCCTTTTATGCACTGTTTTGAACCTTTCCGCTGCTTGTATAACATGTAAAACATTTCGTAGTATACTTATCAGTACATCAGATTACAGTGTGGCAAACACTAACAAACATTCCATGGTAAGAATGATTTTCCTAAGCAGATATGAGTAACATTCAAAGTACTTCTAACAGGCTAGAATTTTTATGTAATGTGTTGTGCTGCACTTGGATGGGGGAAGTAGCATCTAGTCCTTGGTGTCATCAGGTCTGGCACTGTTTGTGTTAAAATCACAATCCCTAGTACGTAATCACCAGCGAGTTGACTGTGCTACACTCGTGTGATCACTGAATCTCATTTGCCTCATTATTTCAGTGTTTGTTTATTTAAAGTAGTACTCTAGTTCTAAAATGTTAATGTTGCCAACTGTTCTTCGCTCAGGTATTCCTTAGAGCAACTGAATATACAGTGCTGTAGTTTCCATGGAATCAGATGTGCATTATTCTCCCTAATTTCTGTTGTTGTTGTTGTTGTTGTCTTCACTTCAAAGACAGCTGTCTATGCTACTCTAGCCTGTGAAGCCTCTTTATATCCGAATAGCTACTATATCATAGATTCATTCGAACGTGATAACTGTATTCGTGCCTTGGTCTTCCTGTAAAGTTTTTACCTCCCACCCATTTCCATAACCAAACTGATTACTTCTGGAGGCCTCAGAATGTGTCCTGCTGCTGCTATATAGTTTATATTATGCATCATAATTCACCTGAGGTAATATATACGAATAAAATATGTAACAGGGAATAACTGATATTTGCTTTTTCCGAAATTTTAGGTCACAAATAGTATTTAGACTAATCATCATTTTGGACACTTGCTGATGACTGTTTCTCTGACTTGACAGAAACTGAATGCAGTAAATGAAGAGCCAGAAAATGAAGTGTCTCATGAGCATTTCAAGTGTGGCACATGCCTAAGGATTTTCCGCTCATGTATTGCGTTATGGCGGCATTGCGTTTGCCTTTCTCACAATCAGCCACAAAGTGCTGACCAGCTCCAGGTACATTGTTTTCAAACACAGTTTGCTTATTAATGTTTTAGACTTAGCTCTTAAGAGCTTGGAATTTTGAAATAGTACACCCATTTGTGTGTGTGTGTGCGTGTGTGTGTGTGTGTGTGTGTGTGTGTGTGTGTAACAACAAGGACTGAAAATTCCATACTTCATGTGATCACTGATGTGTTGTAGATGTGTGTTCAGATTAAATGTGTTCTTTGACTGTTTAGTCATGTTGAGGAGCTTTTGTAATGATGGTGCCTTTGATAAACATAAATGGGAACTCTTATCCGGTTGTAAAGAATTCATCATAGAACAGGAAGGGGCAAAAGTCCACTGCAGTGGCAGATAACATATACCAAAATATTGCAAAGGTCATTGTCAGAAATATCATAATTATCATTGTTATAGGGAAATCCAAGCTTTCTCAGCAAATTTCTTTGATGAAATCATCTTACGACATCAGGCGAATAGCTGTGTTGTCTGGTAACAATGTTTCAACCAGTTTCCTATTTGTTATCTTTGGCTTATATCTTGAAAAGATATCACCAGTTAACATTTTTGAGTAAAAGTGGACAATATGAAATTGTACACAGTTGACAGTAATTTGGTTTCAATATTAAATTAATTCTAGCTTTGTAAGGTGAAATTATTGATACTGATATGTAACTCTGATTGGTTGACTTAAGTATATTGAGTTCCATGGCATTCGGCAATAAAAAATGGATATTTGGAACAGTTCATTTGATGAAGCAGTGTATGTGAAGTTTCTTAGCCATCGTAATATGTTTGGATTCGATCTCTTTTGTATTGAGTAAGAAATTGTGATCGGCTGTTAAATTGTAGCTTGTGCTTGGCAAACACTTGACTTTGTTTCACAGTACATAATTTGGCATTTTCTCTGTTTAGTATCAAACATTTGATTCACATTCCCCACCCAGTCTGAGTATCCTTATGGAGAACGGCCAGAGATACTCGAACTACTTAAAATTAACAATGGCTGCTTGCTCCTGTAGAAGACGCATCCACAGCATGTCACGTGGAGCCATCCACTGACATGACATGAGACTGCCTGCAAATACAGCGACCTGACACACCTGCCATCAGTCCCTTACTTGTCTTTGAAGCCTTTAGTTACAAGCCATTGAGCAGTAGAATTTTTATCTTGCATGTACTACATTTGTGATTGGATTACTCCTTGCAATGTTTTATATGCAAAGGATGAATTTTCTTTGCTCTGGACTTATTTTGCAGAACTGTCTGTTGTTTCCCCAGTCTCTGGGTTACAGCCAGTGGGAGTGATCATAAACTGTGTTTTATCTGCACAGAGTAGGATAGAAGACCTTGTTCCCGTATGAAAATGTCATTCACTTTAGGGCAGTGCTTTGCAACGTGAGGGTTATTACCTCCTGAGGGGTAAAACGAAATTTTCTGAGGGATAAAAGCAAAATAGCTGGATTCTGATTTGGTCATGAAACTAAATTATTTTTTTATGATGATAGTTATCATCACTATTTCCCCCTGTGGGCCCTGGTGTTAGAATAGGCTGAGGTATTCCTGCCTGTCGTAAGAGGCAACTAAAAGGAGTCTCACACCTTTCGGCCTTTAGGTGATGGTCCCCTGTAGGGTTTGACCTCTATTTTTCAAACTTTTCCTGAAGAGCAAGCCAACTGGAGAAGGGTGCCTTACATAGCGCATCGTGTCCATCGTGCATTAAGATCTTTAGCCCACTTCCTCATCGTGACATTGCAGTCCCACTCATCCACCATCTCTTGAGTGAGGACACCTTCCTGGGTGTGTTTTCCTCCACCCACTACACAATGTCAAATTCTGTGTCGACAATGACCATAGAATTCTTTGCACCTCATATCCAGCATGGTAGCCAGTCTGTTGTTGTGGGGCCGCCATGTACCCTGTTGGTTGTAGCCCCCTGACTACACAGGGATAGCTCTGCTGATGCCTCTGCCATTAACTCCCCATGTATGCCAAGGGTTACATGCCCATCATCCTGGAGCATTGGGACCCGCGGCAATGGCCATCCTGCTAGGTGGCCTTTGCTGCAGCTGGGAGGGCCCCTGGTCAGAGTGGGTGGAATCAGGGCTGATGATGCGCAATGAAGCGTAGCACGTTGTCACTTGCTGGTGATCAAATGCCACCAGTCTCTAACTGTTCCAAGTCTCAGTACAATGCAAGGAAGTATGGTCCTAAATTGTTCCCCTCCCTGGCCACACCATAGGAGGAACGTCAGGCTAAGGATGGCAGCAAACCTTATGTGCCCCAGTACCTCGTATGTATGAGAGTTGATGGGGGCTCCTTTGTCTCAATGAAGCCTCAGTTTTTTGTAGAGCATTTAGAGGGCAAGTTTGAGGAGGTGGAGGGCTAGTCCAAAATGCGATCAGGGTCAGTCTTGATAAAAATGGCATCCTCTGCCCAGTCACGAGCATTACTCGTGTTTGACAAGTTGGGGGATTTTTCTGTTACCATCACACCTCATAAGATCTTAAATATGGTCCACGGTATTATATTCCACAGGGACCTTCTCTTGCAGTCTGACGATGAGCTGTGCGCCAACTTAGAATGGCGAGGAGTTCATTTTGTCCAGTGCGTCCATCGGGGTCCGAGAGATAATCAGTTTGCTACTGGTGCCTTCATCTTGGCCTTCGAGGGTGACACATTACCCAAGAAGGTCCAGGTGATGGTCTACTGCTGTGATGTCAAGCCATATATCTCTCCCCAATGCGCTGCTTTAAGTGCTGGAAGTTCGGCTGTTCTTCCAGCACCACATGTCGAGATTGTGTATGTCCATCCCATCCCAATACTCCATGTGCCCTGCCTCCCATCTGTGTCAACTGCGGAGAGCATCATTCCCCTTGCTCACCAGACTGCAGGATTTTACAGCGAGAAAGGAAAACCGTGGAGTACGAGACCCTGGACCGAAAGACCTACATTGAGGAAATTTGAGCGCCTACATCCTGTGGCTATGACCTTCTCTTATGCCACCACTACGAGAACAGTTGTAGCCACATCAGTTCCGCGAGTTACAGTCTACACCTGCCCCCTTGATTGTGGGGGGCCACTTCCCTCCCTGTTGCTCTTTCTCCACCTACCTCACGAGCACTGTCCCCCCAAGCATCGGGGTCACCAGTCCCCACTTCTCAGCCAGAGAAGCGCAAATCTTCTTTGGCTCCTCTCACTGGGAAAGGGTCCCTTGGGTCACTCCCTTCCCAGGTTTCTGATAGTGGGAAAGATGACACCCGTCACTGTCTGAGGTGCCCAGAAGCAACTGGTTGTAGGGCTTCATGATCATCCTCAGTCCCAGAGACTGAATCAGTGAAACCCTCCCAGCCAGAGAAGCCCAAGGATCAGCAAGAGAAGTCCAGAAAGAAGACCCCCAAGACCAAGGGAATTGCGGTGGCACCCACACCACCACTGCCTACAAGCTCTGCATCTGAGGAGGAGGTGAAGGTGCTGGTGTCCAGTGAGGACCTAGATCTCGCCAGACTCTCAGACACAATGGAAATAAGTTGGTGGTAGCATGTGACCCTCAGGTGTAGGATGCCTCATTGAGTGTTTCATGCCTTCCCAGTCTCAAGATCATGTCATCCTCCAATGGAATTGTGGCAGTTTCTTCCACCACCTGGCTGAGCTACGGCAACTGTTGAGCTTTCTGTATTGCCCTCCAGGAAATCTGGTTCCTTGAAATGCGGGTGCCTGCCCTTCGTGGCTACCGGGGATATTACAAGAACCATAGCGAATGTAATAGTGTTAGGTGAAATTTGCATTTATGTCACAAACTCGGTATGTAGTGAACCTGTGCCCCTTCAAACTCCTCTTGAAGCTGTGGCTGTCAGGATATGGCCCAATGCAGGAAATAACTATCTGCAGCATACGCTCCTGGAAATTGAAATAAGAACACCGTGAATTCATTGTCCCAGGAAGGGGAAACTTTATTGACACATTCCTGGGGTCAGATACATCACATGATCACACTGACAGAACCACAGGCACATAGACACTGGCAACAGAGCATGCACAATGTCGGCACTAGTACAGGGTATATCCACCTTTCGCAGCAATGCAGGCTGCTATTCTCCCATGGAGACGATCGTAGAGATGCTGGATGTAGTCCTGTGGAACGGCTTGCCATGCCATTTCCACCAGCGTTCGTGCTGGACGTGCAGACCGCGTGAGACGACGCTTCATCCAGTCCCAAACATGCTCAATGGGGGACAGATCCGGAGATCTTGCTGGCCAGGGTAGTTGACTTACACCTTCTAGAGCACGTTGGGTGGCACGGGATACATGCGGACGTGCATTGTCCTGTTGGAACAGCAAGTTCCCTTGCCGGTCTAGGAATGGTAGAACGATGGGTTCGATGACGGTTTGGATGTACCGTGCACTATTCAGTGTCCCCTCGACGATCACCAGTGGTGTACGGCCAGTGTAGGAGATCGCTCCCCACACCATGATGCCGGGTGTTGGCCCTGTGTGCCTCGGTCGTATGCAGTCCTGATTGTGGCGCTCACCTGCACGGCGCCAAACACGCATACGACCATCATTGGCACCAAGGCAGAAGCGACTCTCATCGCTGAAGACGACACGTCTCCATTCGTCCCTCCATTCACGCCTGTCGCGACACCACTGGAGGCGGGCTGCACGATGTTGGGGCGTGAGCGGAAGTCGGCCTAACGGTGTGCAGGACCGTAGCCCAGCTTCATGGAGACGGTTGCGAATGGTCCTCGCCGATACCCCAGGAGCAACAGTGTCCCTAATTTGCTGGGAAGTGGCGGTGCGGTCCCCTACGGCACTGCGTAGGATCCTACGGTCTTGGCGTGCATCCGTGCGTCGCTGCGGTCCGGCCCTAGGTCGACGGGCACGTGCACCTTCCGCCGACCACTGGCGACAACATCGATGTACTGTGGAGACCTCACGCCCCACGTGTTGAGCAATTCGGCGGTACGTCCACCCGGCCTCCTGCATGCCCACTATACGCCCTCGCTCAAAGTCCGTCAACTGCACATACGGTTCACGTCCACGCTGTCGTGGTATGCTACCAGTGTTAAAGACTGCGATGGAGCTCCGTATGCCACGGCAAACTGGCTGACACTGACGGCGGCGGTGCACAAATGCTGCGCAGCTAGCGCCATTTGACGGCCAACACCGCGGTTCCTGGTGTGTCCGCTGTGCCGTGCGTGTGATCATTGCTTGTACAGCCCTCTCGCAGTGTGCGGAGCAAGTATGGTGGGTCTGACACACTGGTGTCAATGTGTTCTTTTTTCCATTTCCAGGAGTGTATATCTCCCTCCAGATGGTGTGGTACCCCTGAACGTATTGGCTGTACTGATTGATCAACCCCTAAACCTTTCCTACTTTTGGGAGTTTTTAATGCCCATAATCCCTTGTGGGGTAGCACCATGCTTACTGGCCGTGGCAGAGATGTCAAAAATTTACTGCCCCAACTCGACCTCCGCCTCTTAAGTGCTGGGGCCACCACACATTTCAGTGTGGCTCATGGTAGTTACTCGTCCATTGATTTATCAGTTTGCAACCCAGGACTTCTCTCATCTATCCACTGGAGAGCACATGACGACCTGTGTGTTAGTGACCACTTCTCTATCTTCCTGTCACTCCCCCAGTGTCATGCCTATGGACACCTACCCAGATGGGCTTTAAACAAGGCAGACTGGGTAGCCTTCACCTCTGCTGTCACCGTTGAATCTCCCCCATATGGTGCCATTGATGTTGTGATTGAGCAGGTCACTACAACGATAATTTCTGCGGTGGAAAACGTGATCCCTCATTCTTTGAGGTGCCCCCAGCAAAAGACAGTCCCTTGGTGGTTGTTGGAAGTCGCTGAGGCAATTAAAGAGCATCGGCCAGCTAAACAGCGACATACGCGGCACCCTTCCCTAGCGCACTAAAGGCCTTTGAGCGGCTCCATGCCCATGTTCGCCTGCTTATAAAATGATGGAAACAGGAGTGTTGGGAGAGATACGTGTCAACCATTGGTTGCCATCCATCACCTTCCCAATTCTGGACAAAGATTAGACGTCTTTTTGGGTACCAGACTCCAACAGGTGTCCCTGGTGTCAACATCAGTGGTGTGCTCTCTACCGATGGAAACGCGATTGCCGAGCACTTTGCTGAGCACTATACTTGAGCATCTGCATCGGAGAACTACCCCCCAGCCTTTCGCACCCTCAAATGGCAGATGGAAAGGAAATTCCTCTTGTCCACTATACACCACAGTGAACCCTATAATGCCCCATTTACAGAGTGGGAGCTCCTCAGTGCCCTTGCACATTGCCCTGACACAGCTCCTGAGCTGGATCGGATCCACAGTCAGACGATTAAACATCTCTCATCTGACTACAAGCGACATCTCCTCGTCGTCTTCAACCGGATCTGGTGCGGTGGTGCCTTTCCATTGCAATGGTAGGAGAGCACCATCATTCCAGTGCTCAAACCTGGTAAAAACCCACTTGATGTGGAAAGTTATCGGCCCATCAGCTTCACCAACATTCTTTGTAAGCTATTGAAACATACGGTATGTCGGCAGTTGGGATGAGTCCTGGAGTCACATGACCTGCTGGCTCCATGTCAGTGCTGCTTCCGCCAGGGTTGCTCTACCACTGATAATCTTGTGTCCATTGAGTCTGCCATCCGAACAGCCTTTTTGAGGTGCCAACACTTGGTTGTTGTCTTTTTTGACTTACGTAAAGCATACAATACGACCTGGCGACATCATATCCTTGCCACATTGTATGAGTGGGGTCTCCAGGGCCCACTCCCAATTTTTATCCAAAACTGCCTGTCGCTTCGTACTTTCCATGTCCAAGTTGGTGCCTCCCATAGTTGCCCCCGTATTCAGGAGAATGACGTTCCACAGGGCTCTGTATTGAGTGTACCTCTATTTTTAGTGGCCATTAACGGCCTAGCAGCAGCTGTTGAGCCATCGGTCTCCCCGTCTCTGTATGCGGATGACTTCAGCTTTTCATATTGCTCCTCCAGTACTGGTGTGGCTGAGCAGCGCCTACGGGGAGCCATTGACAAGGCGTCTTCATGTGCTCTAGCCCCCAGCTTGCAGTTTCGAGCTGCGAAGTCATGTGTCAAGCACTTCTGTTGGTGTTGTACCATTCATCCGGACCCTGAACTTTATCTTAATGATGATTAACTCACTGTCGTGGAGATGTATCGATTCTTAGGACTGGTTTTCGACACTTCATTGATTTGGCTACCTCACCTTCGTCAGCTTAAGTGCAGTACCTCAGTGCTCTCTGCTGCCTGAGCAACACCAACTGGGGTGCAGATCACTCTACGCTGCTGCAGCTCTACAGAGCTCTTGTTCAATCCCACCTTGACTATGGGAGTCTGATTTTCAGTTTGGCGGTGCCCTCAGCATTGCATTTACTCGACCCAGTGCACCACTGTGGTGTTCGCCTAGAGACAGGAGCCTTTAGAACAAGTCCGGTGACCAGTGTCCTGGTGGAAGCCGGAATCCCTCCATTGTGGATTCAACGTGCACAACTGCTCGCTAGTTATGTTGCACACATTCGTAGTTCTAATGAGCGTCCAAATTACAGTCTCTTTTTCCCACCCGCAGCAGTTAATCTCTTGCATCGGTGGCCCAGGTCAGGGCTCAAGATTGCAGTTCGCATGCGATCCTTTCTCTCCGAACTGGAGTCCTGCCCTTTACCACCTCTACTTGAGGTCCATTCATGTACACCTCCATGGTGTACACCTCGGCCAAAGCTTCATCTGGACCTTTTGCATGGCCCTAAGGACTCTGTTAACCCTGCCGCTCTCCGCTGTCACTTCCTCTCGATTCTTGATGTGTTCCGGGGCTCTGAAGTTGTTTACACAGGTGACTCGATGGCTGATGGTAATGTTGGCTTCACCTCTGTCCACAGAGGCCGTGTTGAACAGCATTCCTTGCCCATTGGCTGCAGTGTATTCACTGCAGAGCTTGTGGCCATATCTCGTGCACTTCAGTACACCCGTTCCTGCTATGTTGAGTCGTTTCTTCTCTGTTCTGACTCCCTGAGCAGCTTACGAGCTATCGACCAGTCCTACCCTTGCCATCCTTTGAGAGCGAACATCCAGGAGTTCATCTCTGCTCTGGAATGGTCCAGTCGTTCAGTGGTGTTTGTGTGGACCCCAGGACATGTTGAAATCCCAGGCAACAAACTTGCTGACAGGCTGGCCAAACAAGTTATGTGGAAACTGCTCCTGGAGATATGGGCATCTCTGAAACTGACCAGCATTCTGCCTTACGCCACTAGGTTTTTCGGCTTTGGAAGACGGAGTGGCATAACAGTATGCACAACAAACTGCATGTCTTAAAGGAGACTGTGAATGTGTGGAAGTCTTCCCTGTGGGCTTCTCACAAGGAATCAGTTGTCCTTTGTTGGCTCCACATTGGCCATACGTGGCTCACACATGGTTACCTCCTCTGTTGCGAGGACCCATCTCAGTGTCGCTGTGGCTCCCAAATGACAGTCGTCCACCTCTTGCTGGACTGCCCACTTTTAGCCACTCTGCGGCGGACTTTTAACCATCCCAGCACACTATCTTCGGTGTTGGACAACAGTGCATCATCAGCAGCTTTAGTTTTATGTTTTGTTTGTGAGGGTGGATTTTGTCATTTGATCCGAGTTTTAGCACATGTCCCTTGTCCCTCTGTGTCCTCCAACGTAGGGCTTTTAGGGTGGAGGTTTTAATGTGTTGCAGAGTGGCTGGCTTCTTCTTTTTATTCTCACGGTCAGCCAGCCATGGTAATCTGCTTTCTTGTTTTTAATCTCTTCTCCCTGTTTATTCCACCCCCCTGTTTTTTTTTTAAGTGTGTGTTGTCCTGTCGTTCTTCTGGTTCTTCCTTTCTCCTGTTGTTATGCCGTATGTCTTCTTTCCCTTTGGTAATTGTTCTACTGGGAACAAGGGACTGATGACCTCACAGTTTGGTCCCTTTCCTCCCCCTTTTGAACCAGCCAACCAACCATCACTATTTCATAAGACTGTAGTTCTGGTTACAAATGTTAGCAATAATGAAGCTTTTGTCAAATACCAGCAATAATCTGTGACACAATCTGCTGGATGTTGCAGCTTACGTAACGAATGTATGATCATCATCTTCCTCACTTACTTTGTGCAGTGGATCTATGATAGTAAAATTGAAAAGTATACATTGCACATGCTTAAATCTCTTTTGCAAATCTCTCCTTCTACTTGTAGGTAATTTCCACAAACACTGTGTTGGTGGTGCTGTTGTCATTGTTGCTGCTGTTGTGGTCTTCTGTCCAAAAAATGGTTTGATGCAGCTCTCCATGCTACTCTATCCTTTGTGAGTCTCTTCATCACTGAAGAAGTGCTGCAACCTACATCCGTTTTAACCTGCTTACTGTATTCACCTCTTGGTCTCCCTCTACTATTTTTAACCCCCACACTTCTCCCCAGTACTAAATTGGTGAGTCCTTGATGTTTTAGAAAGTTTCCTCTCAACCAATGCCTTGTTTTTGTCAAGTTATGCCACAAATTTCTTTCCTCCTATTCTGTTCAGTGCCTCCTCATTGTTTACGTAATCTACCCATCCAGTCTTCAAACAGTGGAAACTCCAGGGAGGAATATCAGCAATGTAGAAAAAGATAGATTGCTGCTTACCGAAACGAAGATGTGTTAAGTTGCAGACAGACAAATTTAAAGACACTTATATAAAAAATAAGCACATCCTATACATACATGACTGCCACTTCTGGCTGGAATGCCAGGGCCCGAGCTGCCAGAGATGGCAGTCATGTGCATGACAGTGTTTGCTTGTGAGTATGAATGCTATGTGTTTCTTTTGTGCTAATGAAGGATGTGGCCGAAAGCTTTATGGAAATGTCTTTTAATTGTGCCTGTCAGCATTCAGTCTTCGGCATTCTTCAGGAGCACTATATGTCAAAAGCTTCTGTTCTCTTCTTGTCTGAATTATTTATTGTCCATATCTCACTTCCCTACAAAACTGTACTCCAGACAAATAAATTCAGAAAAGACTTCCTTATACAGATGTCTAAATACAGTATTAAAAAATTTCTCTTCTTCAGAAACGCTTTTCCTGTCATTGCCAGTCTACAAATTATATCCACTCTGCTTGGCCAGCATCAGTTATTTTTCTGCCCAAATAGCAAAACTCATCTATATTATTATTATTCCATCCTGGATTTTCCATTGTTTGTTATTATTATTATTATTATTATTATTATTATTATTGACAGTGGTCAGACACAAAGCATTGGCAGTCTAAATCCTTAAGATTTCTGTTAGTTCAGAAGTTACAAGTGATTTACAAATTATAAGTATAGGAAGCAAATGTAGTAGGTGAATATGGGTTGGGGATAAGAAATGAAAGAGGAAGGCGTGTGGTAGAATTTTGCACAGAGCATAACTTAATCATAGCTACCACTTTGTTCAAGAATCATGAAAGAAGGCTGTATACATGGAAGAAGCCTGGAGATGCTAGAAGGTATCAGATTATATAATCGTAAGACAGAGATTTAGAAACCAGGTTTTAAATTGTAAGACATTTCCAGGGGCAGATGTGCACTCTGACCACAATCTATTGGTTATGAACTGTAGATTAAAACTGAAGAAACTGCAAAAAGGTAGGAATTTAAGGAGATGGGACCTGGATAAACTGAAAGAACCAGAGGTTGTACAGAGTTTCAGGGAGAGCATAAGGGAACAATTGACAGGAATAGGAGAAAGAAATACAGTAGAAGAAGAATGGGTAGCTTTGAGGAATGAAATAGTGAAGGCAGCAGAGGATCAAGTAGGTAAAAAGACGAGGGCTAGTAGAAATCCTTGAGTAACAGAAGAGATACTGAATTTAATTGATGAAAGGAGAAAATACAAAAATGCAATAAGTGAAGCAGGCAAAAAGGAATACAAACGTCTCAAAAATAAGATTGACAGGAAGTGCAAAATGGCTAAGCAGGTATGGCTAGAGGACAAATGTAAGGATGTAGAGGCATACATCGCTAGGGGCAAGACAGATACTGCCTACAGGAAAATTAAAGAGACCTTCGGAGAAAATCAAGAGCTCAGATGGAACCCCAGTTCTAAGCAAAAAGGGAAGGCAGAAAGGTGGAAGGAGTATGTAGAGGATCTATACAAGGGCAATGTACTTGAGGACAATATTATGGAAATGGAAGAGGACATAGATGAAGATGAAATGGGAGATACGATACTGTGTGAAGAGTTTGACAGAGCACTGAAAGACCTGAGCCGAAACAAGGCCCCGGGAGTAGACAACATTCCATTAGAATTACTGACAGCCTTGGGAGAACCAGTCCTGACAAAACATCTACCATCTGGTGAGCAAGATGTTTCATACAGGCGAAATACCCTCAGATTTCAAGAAGAATAAAATAATTCCAATCCCAAAGAAAGTAGGTGCTGACAGGTGTGAAAATTACCAAACTATCAGTTTAATAAGTCACGGCTGCAAAATACTAACACGAATTCTTTACAGACAAATAGAAAAACTGCCAGAATCCGACGTTGGGGAAGATCAGTTTGGATTCCGTAGAAATGGTGGAACACGTGAGGCAATACAGACCCTACGACTTATCTTAGAAGATAGATTAAGGAAAGGCAAACCTACGTTTCTAGCATTTGTAGACTTAGAGAAAGCTTTTGACAATGTTGACTGGAATACTCTCTTTCAAATTTTGAAGGTGGCAAGGGTCAAATACAGGGAGCGAAAAGCTATTTACAATTTTTACAGAAACCAGACTGCAGTTGTAAGAGTCGAGGGGCATGAAAGGAAAGCAGTGGTTGGCTTGGGATGTTATTCAATCTGTATATTGGGCAAGCAGTAAAGGAAACGAAAGGAAAATTCGGAGTAGGTAGTAAAATCCATGGAGAAGAAATAAAAACTTTGAGGTTTGCGGACGACACTGGGATTCTGTTAGAGACAGCAAAGGATCCGGAAGAGCAGTTGAATGGAATGGACAGTGTCTTGAAAGGTGGATATAAGATGAACATCAACAAAAGCAGAACGAAGATAATGGAATGTAATCGAATTAAATCGGGTGATGCTGAGGGAATTAGATTAGGAAATGAGATGCTTAAAGTAGTAAAGCAGTTTTGCTATTTGGGGAGCAAAATAACTGATGACGTTCGAAGTAGAGAGGATATAAAATGTAGAGTGGCAATGGCAAGGAAATTTGTTGACATCAAGTATAGATTTAAGTGTCAGGAAGTCGTTTCTGAAAGTATTTGCATGGAGTGTAGCCATGTATGGAAGTGAAACATGGACGATAAATAGTTTGGACAAGAAGAGAATAGAAGCTTTCGAAATGTGGTGCTACAGAAGAGTACTGAAGATTAGATGGGTAGATCACATAATTGATGAGGAGCTATTGAATAGAATTGGGAGGAGTTTGTGGGACAATTTGACTAGAAGAAGGGATCGGTTGGTAGGACATGTTCTGAGGCATCAAGGGATCACCAATTTAGTATTGGAGGGCGGCGTGGAGGGTAAAAATTGTAGAGGGAGACCAAGAGATGAATACACTAATCAGATTCAGAAGGATATAAGTTGCAGTAGGTACTGGGAGATGAAGCAGCTTGCACAGGGTAGAGTAGCATGGAGAGCTGCATCAAACCAGTCTCAGGACTGAAGACCACAACAACAAGAAGTATATTTTAACCCCTTTTTGGACTGGTGAGACGTGTGGCTCACATACAAATTTATTTCACTGATTCACAGGCTCATTGTTGGGCATCTAAAGTGTGAGATATCACTTAATTGTTTCTGTTGTGCATTTTGTGCCTTGTGTTTTGGCAGTGTTATGAAATTCTTTTCCTATCTGCAATAGATAAGTCCAGTAAAGGTATTTATTATCTTTTTTCCACTGTTTTCTAGAAATATACAGATTTGTGCATATAGTTTTAAATTTGTTTAGTTGTTTTTGCTGCGTGGCCAGTGTGTGTAGAGAATTTCTATTTGTGCCTTTTGTTCATATTTGTGTCTAAATGTTTACACATTTTTTTGGTGCTATAATTTTATTTTATATCCCTTATTTTGATATGAAACGGAAAACTCCACAAACTCGTGGTTTGTTTCTGATGAATGCTTGTCTTTTCCTCCATTATTACAGTTCTACAGGATGAAACGGTTTACTGTTGCGAAATCCAAAAGAAAATGAGAAAGACAATGCCACAATTTGAGTGACCTGCTACCAGTAGTGTATCTTTCTCTCTGGTGGTCAAACCAGTCTACAGCTCCCATTACAACTGTGTACTCTGCTACGTATGCAGAGCAGGATATAGCAGAGGTTGTACCATCTCTATTTTGTCTTGTGGCAAATCTTATCTCTTTCGGATAGTGAGCAGTTGACAAAACTGAAACTGGCTTATTGTCTTGAAATTTGTTTGAATTAAGATGCTAATCTCTAGTAAAAAAATTATTTTAAATGGGGCATATGTCTCACAGGACTTCATGAGAAATAAATTTATGGAATCATTTATTCCTTCTCGAGTCCAGAGAGACATGTATGTTCCCCTTAAAATAGTCATAAAACTCTAAACAGCAATATAAATTTAGAAATATGGCCTCACTCAGTAAAATTTCAATACCATAAACCAATTTTTACAGTAATATGCGAAATTTTATTAATTTGATCATGAAAGGGTTAACTCAGTTGATTCTAAATGGAGATGCTGAGCATGAGGGGAATCAGTTGTTGCTTGGGAAAGGAATGATGCAGAGGAAACATGTTTTGTAACAAGTTAGTTAGCTTTCTTTTCTGAAAGGGAGTTGTAGATGACACACAGATGCACTGAAAACTGGTTCCTCACTCTAATTTTTTGTTAGAAATTAGCAGTCAGAACCAGTTGCCTCATTAGCTTGTAGTTTAATAAAACACTGACAAAAACTAAATATCATTTATCCTTCTTCGTCCTGGCCCTTGATGGGTTTGCCTGCTCTAAGGCATCATTCCGTTTGTCCCTGTCCAGCATCTTGTCTCCATCCTCTGACACTAATAATTTTTAAATCATTTTATATGTCATCCAAGTATCGAAGTCTTGGTCTCCTTGTACTTCTTTGCTCCACTGGATTTTGCAGCAGTGCTATTTTTGTTAGGTTCTCATGTTCCACGCGAAAAGCATAGCCGACCCATTTCAAGTGGTTTATTTTAATGAACTTTATGATTTCAAGGTCTTTGTATAATTTGTAAAGTTCAAAATTACATTGTCTGAACCACACTCCATCTTCACTAGTTGTCTGCTTAGTTTTTGCATAACATCTTTCATTCAAAACATTGTATTAGCTCTTCATGCTGTTGTGTCAGTGTCCACATTTTTGAGCCATTTGTTAATACTGGGCGTATTAAAGTTTTATGCAGTTGACACTTTGTTCTTCTGGATTTAGGTTATGTGGCCAGCCCATAATAGTATTTATTAGCTAGGTGGATTTGCTGTTTTATTTCCATACTAATATCAGTCTGTGATGTTACCAGTGATCTCAGATAGACAAATTCACTAAAATGTTCTGTTTGCACCTGACAAATTTTAACATTGTATTTAGTTCTGGTCGTATTATCCACATGTGGTTGGTTTTCTTCATATTCAGTTCCAGCTCCATTTGATTGCTGCTACAGCCAATGCCCTATATGTTTCTGTAGCAGCTAGTTCCGTTCTGGCAGTAATATCCATGGCAGAAGCTGCAGCATTCTATTGTGTATTGTGCCTGTTGTGTTGATTTGAGGGTCCTTACTACCTTCTCTAGTGCTATGTTAAAAAGCATACACGACAGTGGATCCCTTTACCTTAGCCCACAGTTAATTTCAAAACTTGGTGTCAACTTTTCTTGTATAGTGTGCAAAATGCTGTGGACGCTAGATGCACAGTCGGCTGTGAATTGGGGGGGGGGGGGGGGGTGAGACAATGGTGCGGGGTCCCTCGGTGCACTGTAGAGGAAATGTTGAGTGCTGGAGGGGAAAGTGGCATTCTGAACTGAAGCCTATGCGCGCATTTTTTGTAAATATTATATTGCCCTTCAACACCCACACTTTGATGGTGACCATTCAAAAAGATCTACTTTCACCTCTGCTTTCATTAGTATCTGAGAAGAATACTGCTGAAAATGCAGTGATTTATTTTCGCCTGACTTATTAACCATTTGTAACTTTCAGCGAAGCATCATGAGCGGTGAATTTTGAGTAAAACTTACGCATTTCTCCAGTTGCCATATCAAAATTTGCTTCTTTTGCCAAAACACAGCTGAGTTTACACTGCCTCACCTCACTAACATGTGCAGACACAGTTGTGAGAGAATTCTGAAACAGTGGTTTATTAAGTTTATTAAGTGAGCAACTGAGGAAAAGTAAAGTTAGTGGCTTATGAAGAAGCACGATCTTGGTACAAAAAAAGCTTGTAATATCTTCACATATGTTGTTCCAAAACCCATTGAATTTCTTGTTTTGCCAACTGTTGATGGCTGTTAAAAATGATGTTCTTTTACAAAAAAGTCTATAGTTATTGGATTAACCTGGTAGATAATGAGGTTTTGCATAATAACGATATGGTAAAATATTTTCCTCATTGCGTGCTATCATTTGCCAAAATGTCCTTTCAGTATATGAAACCATTTGCGAAATATGGGGAATGTTGAGGAATATTTCACTCTGGTTTTATCACTGGTGTGGCATGACTGCAAATGAGTGAGCTACATCAGATCAATTTTTTCAGAATTGGTGACAATTAGATATCCCCACCCAAGTGTAAAGAAAAATTCAATGTGTTAGCTAAATTTTGTGTGCAACAACATATTATGTAACATGCACCAAATGCAAAGTCATAGATAGCAACCTCTGTTTTTCATTGCATACTTTTCCAAATTTCATGCAGTGTCTTACATTCATGTAAATATCACAATAACTATGACTATTAACAAAATGGTGGGCACATCATCATGCATCTGACACATAAAGTTGTAAGTAAAGAAAAATGATTCCTCCCCCCCTCGCCCTAATAGTTTCTGTAATATTGTTTGAGACATCTACATCTACATCCATACTCCGCAAGCCACCTGATGGTGTGTGGCAGAGGGTACCTCGAGTACCTCTATCGGTTCTCCCTTCTATTCCAGTCTTGTATTGTTCGTGGAAAGAAGGATTGTCGGTATGCCTCTGTGTGGGCTCTAATCTCTCTGATTTTATCCTCATGGTGTCTTTGCGAGATATACGTAGGAGGGAGCAATATACTGCTTGACTCCTCGGTGAAGGTATTTTCTCAAAACTTCAACAAAAGCCTGTACCGAGCTGCTGAGTGTCTCTCCTGCAGAGTCTTCCACTGGAGTTTATATATCATCTCCGTAACACTTTCGTGATTACTAAATGATCCTGTAACGAAGCGCACTGCTCTCTGTTGGATCTTCTCTATCTCTTCTATCAACCCTATCTGTTACAGATCCCACACTGGTGAGCAGTATTCAAGCGGTGGGCGAACAAGTGTACTGTAACCTACTTCCTTTATTTTTGGATTGCATTGTCTTAGGATTCTTCCAATGAATCTGTGTCTGGCATCTGCATTACCGACTATTAATTTTATATGGTCATTCCATTTTAAATCACTCCTAATGCCTACTCCCAAATAATTTATGGAATTAACTGCTTCCAGTTGTTGACCTGCTATATTGTAGCTAAATGATAAGGGATCTTTCTTTCTATGCATTCGCAGCACATTACTCTTTGTCTACATTGAGATTCAATTGCCATTCCCTGCACCATGCGTCAATTCGCTGCAGATCCTCCTGCATTTCAGTACAATTTTCCATTGTTACAACCTCTCAGTTTACCACAGCATCATCCCCACTGAGCCTCAGTGAACTACCGACGTTATCCACAAGATCATTTATGTATATTGTGAACAGCAACGGTCCTACGACACTCCCCTGCGGCACACCTGAAATCGCTCTTACTTCGGAAGACTTTTCTCCATGGAGAATGACATGCTGCGTTTTGTTATTTAGGAACTCTTCAATCCAATCACACAATTGGTCTGATGGTCCATATGCTCTTACTTTGTTCATTAAACGACTGTGGGGAACTGTATGCAGAAGTCCAGAAACACGGCATCTACCTGGCAACTCGTGTATATGGCTCTCTGAGTCCCGTGGACGAATAGCGCGAGCTGGGTTTCGCATGATCATCTTTTTCGAAACCCATGCTGATTCCTACAGAGTAGATTTCTAGCCTCCAGAAGAGTCATTATACTCGAACATAATACGTGTTCCAAAATTCTGCAAATGATCGATGTTAGAGAAATAGTTCTATAGTTCTGCACATCTGTTCGACGTCCCTTCTTGAAAATGGGGATGACCTGTGCCCTTTTCCAATCCTTTGGAACACTACGCTCTTCTAGATTCCTGTGGTACACCGCTGCAAGAAGAGGGGCAAGTTCCTTTGCATACTCTGTGTAAAATCGAACTTGTATCACATCAGATCCAGCGGCCTTTCCTCTTTTGAGCGATTTTAATTGTTTCTCTATCCCTCTATCATCTATTTCGATATCTATCGTTTTGTTATCTGTGCGACAATCTAGAGAAGGAACTACAGTGCAGTCTTCCTCTGTGAAACAGCTTTGGAAAAAGACATTTACCGTATTTACTCGAATCTAAGCCGCACTCGAATCTAAGCCGCACCTGAAAAGTGAGACTCGAAATCGAGGAAAAAAAAATTTCCCGAATCTAAGCCGCACCTGAAATTTGAGACTCGAAATTCAAGGGGAGAGAAAAGTTTTAGGCCGCACCTCCAAATCGAAACCAAGTTGGTCTATTGTAATATGAGACACAATTTAGGTAGAATAAATGACGATACAGCTACAGAAGTTTGGTTCGAGTCGTAAGCTTAGCAGTTAAGCTTTACCAGGTAGCCATTGCTATGCGTCAGGCGTGCTTCGTCTGGTTTGAATGGGTTGCTTATTTTTCTTTGATCTGATAAGTGCCGTTCTCTTTGTTACAGGCGTTTACGTCACTCTAGGTTGAAAATGCATTATTGTACTGTGTCATGTACGGTTTGTCGCATTCTGATAGTAAGTGTTTACGACCTGTCGCCGCTCGCAGCATGGCTTGCTTACGTGCGCGCTACCGCCGCTTACAATAAAAAAAAAGAAAGGAATTGTCTCATTAGCGAAACAATGGCAAGAGACTGCTATTTGTTGTTAATTATACTGCTGCTTTCTTTGATAATGATCAACAAGAACCACATAATAGACTGCGTATGATAGATTTTCTGAATGACAGTTTAGCTAAAATTTTTCTCCTTTTGAAAATCTTTGCAGACGCCTCTTTTGTACATCACATTCTGCACAGAAATTAGTCATCTTAGATTTAAAAATCTAGTCAATTGCCGTGCTTCATTTCTGACTGTATCACTATTAGGCATCAGAATAATACGAATATAAACATGACATGATATGTATATTCTTCCGGATTTGCTGCTGTCTCATACTAGTTTCGTAGGTTATTAGGTAGACAGGATTTAAATGAGATAGCAGCAAACACGAAAGAATACATGGCAAAATGTTTATATCCGTATTATTCTTATGTTGAAGAAAATACTGCATGTGATTCACAATTCATAAAAGTTCCTATTAGCAACCATCTCTTCTCACAGGTAGGAAAAAATTCAGAACGTAGAGTTGGCCATATTGACAATATTGACAAACATCCCAAATAGTCTTGCCAGTCGGATTTTCGTAGTACATTGAAATGCTGCTACATTCGAAGATAAACAACACGGAATTTGTATTTACTTCGTTGGATAATGTATGAAAATGCAGTGGTCGAAACTCGGGGCGGAGTAAAAAGCTCGTCTTAAACCTTTTTTTCAAAAAAAATTATTTACTGACGCAGAGGTTTTGGCGCCAGTATTTATCTTTGTGTCTGCAAAGTATGCCTGTGTATCGCTACATATATTCGACGGCAGAAGTTAGTTCTGGCGGCACTTACCAACATTTTTCAGAACTTCCATTTACTTTGCACTCGATTCTAAGCCGCAGGCGGTTTTTTGGATTACAAAAACCGGAAAAAAATGCGGCTTAGATTCGAGTAAATACGGTAGTATTTCGGCCTTTAGTCTGTCATCCTCTGTTTCAGTACCATTTTGGTCACAGAGTGTCTGGGCATTTTGTTTTGATCCACCTACAGCTTTGACATAAGACCAAAATTTCTTAGGTTTTTCTGCCAAGTCAGTACATAGAACTTTACTTTCGAATTCATTGAACGCCTCTCGCATAGCCCTCCTCACACTACATTTCTCTTCGTGTAATTTTTGTTTGTCTGCAAGAATTTGGCTATGTTTATGTTTGCTGTGAAGTTCCCTTTGCTACGGCAGCAGTCTTCTAACTCGGTTGTTGTACCACGGTGGCTCTTTAACATGTCTCACTATCTTGCTTGGCACATACTCATCTAATGCATATTGTACAATGGTTTTGAACTTTGCCACTGATCCTCAACACTACCTGTACTTCAGACAAAACTTTTGAGTTGAGCCGTCAAGTACTCTGAAATATGCTTTTTGTCACTTTTGCTAAACAGAAAAATCTTCCTACCTCTTTTAATATTTCTATTTACGGCTGAAATCGTCGATGCTGTAACTACTTTGTGATCACTGATTCCCTGTTCTGCGTTAACTGTTTCAAATAGTTCGGGTTTGTTTGTCACCAGAAGGTCTAATATGTTGTCGCCATGAGTCGCTTCTCTGTTTAACTGCTCAAGGTAGTTTTCAGATAAAGCACGTAAAAAAATTTCACTGGATTCTTTGTCCCTGCCACCCGTTATAAATGTTTGAATCTCCTGGTCTATATCCGGCAAATTAAAGTCTCCACCCAGAACTATAACATGGTGGGGAAATCTACTTGAAATATTTTCCAAATTTTCCTTCAGGTGCTCTGCCACAACAGCTGCTGAGCCAGGGGGCCTATAGAGACATCCAATTACGATGTTTGAGCCTGCTTTAACCGTGACCTTCACCCAAATTATTTCACTTTTCAGATGTCCGTCAATTTCCTTTGATACTATTGCACTTTTTATCGTTATAAACACGCCTCCCCCTTCACTGTCCAGCCTGTCTCTGCGGTATACATTCCGATCTGAGTTTAGAATTTCGTTACTGTTTACATCTGGTTTCAGCCGATATTCTGTCCCTAGTATTATGTGGGCATTGTGACCATTTATTAATGAGAGAGTTCTGGGACATTTCTATAGGCACTCCTGAAGTTTACTATTACCACATTAATATTGTTATTCCCTGTTGCGTTTTGCCTACTACTACCTTGCCGCGTCTCAGGAGGCGTCTTGTCGGGCCTAGGAAGGGAATTCTCTAACCTAAAAATCCCACATGTGCACTCCACATGTGCTCTGCTACCCTTGTAGCCGCTTCCTGCGTGTAGTGCACGCCTGATCTATGCAGCGGGATCCTACATTTCTCTACCCAATAGCGGAGGTTGAGAAATTTGCACCGCAGACTCGTCTGAGCCTCTGGTTTAAGCCTTCCACTCGGCTCCAAACCAGAGGACCGCGATCAGTTCTGGGAACGATACTACAAATAGTTAGCTCAGATTCCACCCAACAAGCGAAGCTTTCCGCGGATGACCTCTGAACCCAGATGGCAGGAGTCATTGGTGCCGACATGAGCAACAATTTGCAGTCGGGTGCACCCAGTGCTCTCTCTCGCCGCCGGCAGGGCCTCCTCCACATCTCCACGTCCCGGCAAGCAGACAGAGTGAACACTGGCCTTCTTCCCCGACCTTTGCGCTATTTCCATAAGGGACTCCATCACCCGCCTATCTTTGGCGCTCCCCCCCCCCCCCCCCCCCCCCCTGCCCCCTCCCCTGTGCCTGCTCGGACCTTGCTGTAGGAGCGACCCCATGTCCACTCACAGGCCGAGCAGGCAATGCTACACGGCCAGACTCCAAATTGACCCTCCGCCTCGTGCGCCGTGAACGCCGCTGAACCCGCCACTCCCCTTGGAGAGAGGGCAGCCCAACCGCGCCCAGTACCCACGAAGATGTCTCCGACAGCAGGGACCGTGGGTGAAGCATGTAACACCTGGGGTGAACCATGCGACGCACCAGACTCCCCACTGCCGCTGCACTCCGAGGCAGCAGCCTGAAAAGGGCTGACCGCAGCCATCAACACGTTCAGCTGTTCGCAAACAGTGGCCAGCTCCTCCTGTGTCCACACCGCAGTCACACATCCTATCTATCCTAAGAAATCAATTTACTGTAGAGAGTTAATCAACTTTTAATTGGACTGCTAATTCACTAAAGGCGGCTGATAGCTGACTAAACTGTGGTTACTAGACACTTCTTGTTGAAAACAATGAAAATAGCACAATCTGTCTCTGGACTGTATTCAAAACAAACACTAGCACTACTGGCACTACAGCTGACTAAAGGGATTCTGTCTGACTGTATTCAAAACAAAGATGAACTCTATGAAACACTATTACTAGCACTCAAAAATTAAAGCTTCCTAAAAGCAAAAACACACGGAAGAAGAAGTTACAAGTAAGAAAAATACAGTTGATACTTAAATTAACGTAGCTCGCTGCACAGCAGATGTGACGCAGACAGCAGTTACGTCGACACTGACACTGATTGCTGGGTCCGTGCCTCTGTTCTGTCATTGGTGACTGGCCGAAAGGTGGAAAACACTTATCAGTATCCACTTCCAAACAAACTAGTGAACTTGCCCACCACTTTGGATGAAAACTAGTTACTGCGCATCGGCCACTGTATCCTGCACAAGCTATATCCATACATCAAATAATACTTTTTCCATAGTCAAGCTTATGAGGCAAGTTAAATGTTGTTGTATGCCCAGTTCATTCATGGCTTAAATAAGCTTATTTATTCTTATGGTGTCATATGCTGCTTTAAAATTAACAAATATATGATGTGTTTCTGTATTGTATTTCCTTGTTTTTTCCAATATCTGTCTCGGGGTTGATATTTGGGCAGTAGTTCATTGACCAGACCTAAAGCATACCTGATATCTCCTAATTGCTTTTTCTGCAGAAGTTTTACACGGGTACAAAGCAGGGAGGACATATGCGGTGTTCAATAATGTAATTCCCCCGTAGTTTCTACATTCCAGAATGTCCCCTTTCTTACGAATAGCACATTTCACACCAATATTCCAATCACCTGGGATGACTTTTTGCATCTATATACCAGGGTTAGAACCTCAATACTGGCAACTATTTATTAACAACCGATACAAAAGAGTTACGTGTTTGCACCTGTTACTGTCCTTCAAAGTAGCCACCAGCATTGTGTAGAACCCATAGCCAGCGATGTGGAAGACATAGTATACCATTAGCAGAGGCTGTTCTGTTGATGGTGCGAATGGAGCAGTCTACTGCCTGTCAAATCTCTGAAACAGTTCTGAAACGGATGCCACGAAGTAGTTCCTTCATCTTCAGAATCAAGTCAAAGTCACAAAGACTTAAGTCCGTGGAGTATGGTGGACGGTACAGTACTTCCCAGTCCCATCGACCGAACAGAGCAGCCACAGCTGGCGCTGTATGCGCCTGTGTGTTGTCGTGCAAAATGATGGGTGGGTTGCGCAAAAAGTGCCACTGCTTCTTTCGCAACGCTGGTCGCAGGTGATGCTCCAAAAACAAACAGTAATACTGTGCATTGATGGTCTGCCGTGGAGGAACCTAATGCGTTAGGATAACATCGTCACTGTCGTACAAGAGAATCGCCGTAACTTTAGACCTCTCCATTCGCACCATCAACAGAACAGACTCTGTTAAGGGTATACTACGCCTTCCACATCGCTGGCAAAGGTTCTACACAATGCCGGTGACTACTTTGAAGGGCAGTAACAGGTGCAAACATTTAACTCTTTTGTATCAGTTATGAATAAATAGTTGCCACTATTTAAGTTCCAACCCTCATATCTGAGATCAGGGCAAGCATGCATCTAATCAGATGTTCTCCACCACACTTAATAAACTCAGCTGGCTGGTTGTCATTACCTGGTGACATATTGTTGGCTAGTTTGTTTATTGCTAGCCGAATCTCTTGCATTGAGGACATCCCATTTTCCCCTTCTTCCAGTTGTTGATTTTCAGTTATTTCACATGCTTGAGCATTATAATTCCTTCAAGTACTCGGCCCAACAGTGTAATGCACCTTCCTGTGATGCTATTAATTCATCATTTTTTCCCTCTACATAGTTTTTGGTTGAAATTCCTTTCTAAGGTTATTCACCTTTGTGTATAATTTCCTGCTTTCATAAGGGTTATTCAGTGATTTAGTGTTCTGCAATAGTCTTTTGAAAAAGCTTCTCTTCTCTGCTTTCATAATTTGCTTTTCTGCATGCCTTTTTTCTTTATAGTCAACCACAAGCATTCTTCTTCTTCTTCTTCTTCTTCTTCTTCTTCTGGCCTGCATCTTTTTATATGCTTCAGTCTTTGTTCTTGTTGCCTCCTCACACTCTTGTCATACCATTCATTTTTTCTGGTCTGTTGTACTTCGTCTGCAGCAGCCTGTATTTCATTTCTCATTTTATACCACTGCTCATTTGTGTTATGAATATAGTTCCGTAGGATTCCTCTCAATTTATTTTCCAAATTAATAGTTATGTGTTCAGCCTTTCTTGTGTTGGTTCTGAGATATTATACTTATTTTGTTTTTCTCCTTTAACTTTATGTACATTTGAAACTCTCCCTTCAATTTTTGCATTGAGGAGATAATGATCTGGGTCCATTTTAGCATCTCCGAAAGTATGGCAGCCTATTATATCAGAACCATGCCTGGTATCTGTTATTATATGATCAGTTTGGTTCCTGGCATTATTGCCTCCTGACACACAGGTCATTTTATGTATATTCTTATTCTGGAACCACCTACTAGAAACTGTCATATTAAGTGGTGCTGCAAAATTTATCAGGCGGAGTCCATTGTTATTACTCTCTCTATGGAGGCTGTATTTACCATTGGTTGGGAGAAAATGTGCTCCTGCCCTTCTTTAGCAGTCATGTCTCCTGTCACCATTTTATATCATGTTTGGACACTTGTCAATAAGCTTGCTCCAGTTCCTCATAGATCATCTTCTGCTCTTCTGCTGTTTTCTCCTCAGTAGGGGCATCTGCCTTTAGGAGACTGTAGTTAAAGAATTTCCCCTTTATTCGTGTATAACATATCTTTGAAGCTATTGCGTTAAATCCTGTCACTATTTGTTCAGTGCTCTGGGTGACTATAAATCCTGCACCAGATATTTGTCCATTATTGTGGCCACTATAGTACATAATATACTGATTCTGGAAGGTACCCTGTCCAGTCCATCCTATCTCTTGCAAGTGCACGATATCACCTTGCATGTTTTCACTATTTCAATCAGGCTTCCCAGGTCTCAAGTTCCATTTCTCGTATTCCTTGCTACTTTTCCATGCTTATCCAGCTGTATTACTTTGAGCTTTCATAGTAAGACTATTTTATTAGCCCACAGCCCAACCTCCTATTCTTTGGAGCACCATTTCTACTGCTGTCGTCTACTTGTTTCCCATTGAGGTTGGATACCAAGTCTTTCACTGGGTTGCCCAGAGTCCCAGGGTTCACCAACTTGGAGGCGGGAGACAGAATTGAATTGGAGGGGCTAAGTGACCTTCACTTGTTAAAGTCATAATTTAATTGTCACTACTCCATTTCAACCCCAATATCATTTATCCTTCGTAATTTTGAAAATAAAGTCATTTGAAGAATTGTTTTTCATTCTAAAATTCAGTTAGGCATAAATGTGGATTTGGGGGAGGGGGGGGGGGTGAAGTAGGTAATATCTGATTACACTCGGGGTAATGGGCTCAAAAAAGTTCCATCCAGTTTAACCCGCTTGTTGTAGTCACGTCTTGGTCTACCTCTACCACTTTTATCTCCCCCTGCCCCCCATACTTCCTGTCATTACCACACTGATGATTCTTTGATGTCTCAGGACGTGTTTCATCATCCAATTCATTGATTCATTCTTTTACTCAGGTTGTGCTACATTTTTATTTAATCCGATCAACACCTCTTCATTAGTTATCTAGTATACGCATCTACTCTTCAGCATTCTTCTGTTGCATCTTGTGTCAAAAGCTTCTATCCTCATCTTCTCTGTACTGTTTATTTTCCAGTTTCACTTCTGTACAAGGCTACGCTCCAGACATATAAGTTATGCTGTGTTAACAAATTTCTCTTTTTCAGAAATGCTTTTTTTGCTATAACCAGTCCGAATTTTAATACTCTTTCTACTTCCTCCGTCATTTGATCCTCAAACGGCAAAACTTGTCTTCAACTTTTAGTATCTCAAGTCCTAATCTAATTCTATCAGCAGCATGTGGTTTAATGTGACTAATTTTTTCTTGTAATATCGCAATGTAAAGTTACTAATAAATTGCATGGAAAAATATATTGTCAGTCAGGTCATACACAACATGAATGGCAAGGGTCCCCATACACTTCACTGGGGCTTGCATGATGTTGGTTCCACTTCTGTCAGTGACTGTCCATATGAGAAAACTGGTTTCATCATTTCTACTGAGAAACCTACAGTCAAATCAAAATTTTTTGTTGTTGTTCAACCTATATGATTCATGAAGATTGGTTTGGTACATAGGCACAAAAACAAAAAAACTTCAAGTTTCTACAAAGGAACTTGAACTTATTGGCTCAGTGAGACCTTGACAAGTCTGCCTTGTTCATTAAACACCACCACCTGTAAGCTAACAGCTCTGCATTCTGATATGAGGCATAGACCTACTGAGCATGTACTCACTCACTAATCTACAACTCTTGCCTAGGTAACTGGAAGAATAATTCCATGTCCACTATTGTGAATGCACTTGTGAGCTTGCGTCTGGTTTCCATGCTGAACAGTAACTTATTGGCTTGTGGTGGACAACTCACTTAAAACATCATCGCCTCTCCACATGGTCCATGATCACTTCATACACATGTGAGGCCACTGATTCCCGATTTCCTGAGCTCTTCTGCTCTGTGAAACTGAAAACATTTCAGACTCTCAGCCACAGGCTTTGAGCATCTCCATTGTCCACTTCTTGCTCTAGCTGACAGCTGTTTTGTGCAAAGAGCTGCTTGTGCCAGGACTTTGCAAAAGTTGCTTTCTGACTGATGGTGAAAGACACCTGCCATCATGATAGACCAACTTAACCAATATTTGGCAGTTAGAAAAAGGACAAGATGTGTTGGGCAAAAATAAGATGATGTTCACTTGGCATAGATTTTGTTGCACATGTACGCATTGATGTTTTGAAATGTTTGTCTGATAAATTTCCTATTCTTTCAGTTTGCAGTGCATAGAATTTACCAAATGATTGTCAGGAAGGTCCATTATAAATTTTCTTTCAGCAGCAATAAATCCTACCACCATCGCGAGTTCTTGTGTGCTGATTGGATATGTAGACTTTATTTGTAAGGTAGATGGTGCCTTGTAACGTCACTTTCATTATTCAGTACTGGAAAGAACAAGTGATATGTTGATGTTCAAAACTGGGATCTATTTGCAAATGTTTTTTCAGAGAAACTCTCAGTAATTAAAGAACTCTCAGAAATTTAATTGGAATGCTTTCCTGGCCACAAGAAAGAACAAGCATTTGTATTTACCGTTTTTGAAGGGTAAGAGGGGAGAGATCCAAAGGCTTTCCATCTTTGAATATTAATGCACCAGAACACTTGCCTTTCCAGAATCACTTACATAGTGAAGTACATGGTTAATAAACATTTGAAAATTCAATACTTCTGGCCTCAGCAGCCAGGAGCTGTGGTCATGCGTTTGCGTGTGTGTTTATGTGTTTATTGGGGGGGGGGGGGGGGTCTATTTCCGATGAAGGCCTTGTTGGTCGAAAGCTTACTTTCTGACAGTATATTTCTTGTGCATGTGGGCGACTCAGCATCTCTGCCATACGGTGAGTTGCAGTTGTTGTTGTTGTTGTTGTTGTTGTGGTCTTCAGTCCTGAGACTGGTTTGATGCAGCTCTCCATGCTAATCTGTCCTGTGCAAGCTCCTTCATCTCCCAGTACCTACTGCAACCTACATCCTTCTGAATCTGCTTGGTGTATTCATCTCTTGGTCTCCCTCTACGACTTTTACCCTCCACGCTGCCCTCCAATGCCAAATTTGTGATCCCTTGATGCCTCTGGACATGTCCTACCAGCCGATCCCTTCTTGTAGTCAAGTTGTGCCACAAACTTCTCTTCTCCGCAATCCTATTCAATACCTCCTCGTTAGTTACGTGATCTACCAACCTAATCTTCAACATTCTTCTGTATCACCACATTTCAAAAGCTTCTATTCTCTTCTTGTCCAAACTATTTATCGTCCATGTTTCACTTCCACACATGGCTACACTCCATACAAATACTTTCAGTAACGACTTCCTGACACTTAAATCTATACTCGATGTTAACAAATTTCTCTTCTTCAGAAATGCTTTCCTTGCCATTGCACTCTACATTTTATATCCTCTCCACTTCGACCATCATCAGTTATTTTGCTCCCCAAATAGCAAAACTCCTTTACTACTTTAAGTGTCTCATTTCCTAATGTAATTCCCTCAGCATCACCCGACTTAACTCGACTACATTCCATTATCCTTGTTTTGCTTTTGTTGATGTTCATCTTATATCCTCCTTTCAAGACACTGTCCATTCGTTCAACTGTTCTTCCAAGTCCTTTGCTGTCTCTGACAGAATTACAATGTCATTGGCGAACCTCAAAGTTTTTATTTCTTCTCCCTGGATTTTAATACCTACTCCAAATTTTTCTTTTGTTTCCTTTACTGCTTGCTCAATATACAGATTGAATAACATCGGGGAAAGGCTACAACCCTGTCTCACTCCCTTCCCAACCACTGCTTCCCTTTCATGCCCCTCGACTCTTATAACTGCCATCTGGTTTCTGTACAAATTGTAAATAGCCTTTCGCTCCCTGTATTTTACCCCTGCCACCTTCAGAATTTGAAAGAGAGTATTCCAGTCAACATTGTCAAAAGCTTTCTCCAAGTCTACAAATGCTAGAAATGTAGGTTTGCCTTTCCTTAATCTTTCTTCTAATATAAGTCTTAAGGTCAGTATTGCCTCACGTGTTCCAACATTTCTACGGAATCCAAACTGATCTTCCCCGAGGTCGGCTTCTATCAGTTTTTCCATTCGCCCGTAAATAATGCGCGTTAGGATTTTGCAGCCGTGACTTATTAAACTGATAGTTCGGTAATTTTCACATCTGTCAACGCCTGCTTTCTTTGGGATTGGAATTATTATATTCTTCTTGAAGTCTGAGGGTATTTCACCTGTCTCATACATTTTGCTCACCAGATGGAAGAGTTTTGTCAGGACTGGCTCTCCCAAGGCCGTCAGTAGTTCTAATGGAATGTTGTCTACTCCAGGGGCCTTGTTTCGACTCAGGTCTTTCAGTGCTCTGTCAAACTCTTCACGCAGTATCGTATCTCCCATTTCATCTTCATCTACATCCTCTTCCATTTCCATAATATTGTCCACAAGTACATCGCCCTTGTATAGACCCTCTATAAACTCCTTCCACCTTTCTGCTTTCCCCTCTTTGCTTAGAACTGGGTTTCCATCCGAGCTCTTGATATTCATACAAGTGGCTCTTTTTTCTCCAAAGGTCTCTTTAATTTTCCTTTAGGCTGTATCTATCTTACCCCTAGTGAGATAAGCCTCCACATCCTTACATTTGTCCTCTAGCTATGCCTGCTTAGGCATTTTGCACTTCCTGTCGATCTCATTTTTGAGACGCTTGTTGCCTGCTTCATTTACTGCATTTTCATATTTTCTCCTTTCATCAATTAAATTCAATATTTCTTCTGTTACCCAAGGATTTCTACTATCCCTCGTCTTTTTACCTACTTGATCCTCTGCTGCCTTCACTACTTCATCCCTCGGTGCTACCCATTCGTCTTCTACTGTATTTCTTTCCCCCATTCCTGTCAATTGTTCCTTTATGCTCTCCCTGAAACTCTGTACAACCTCTGGTTTAGTCAGTTTATCCAGATCCCATCTCCTTAAATTCCCACCTTTTTGCGATTTCTTCAGTTTTAATCTACAGTTCATAACCAATAGATTGTGGTCAGAGTCCACATCTGCCCCTGGAAATGTCCTACAATTTAAAACCTGGTTCCTAAATCTCTGTCTTACCATTATATAATCTATCTGATACCTTTTAGTATCTCCATAATTCTTCCATGTATACAACCTTCTTTTATGATTCTTGAACAAAGTGTTAACTATGATTAAGTTATGCTCTGTGCAAAATTCTAACAGACAGCTTCCTCTTTCATTTCTTAGCCCCAATCAATATTCATCTACTATGTTTCCTTCTCTCCCTTTTCCTACTGTCGAATTCCAGTCACCCATGACTATAAAATTTTCATCTCCCTTCACTACCTGAATAATTTCTTTTATCTCATCATACATTTCTTCAATTTCTTCGTCGTCTGCAGAGCTAGTTGGCATATAAACTTGTACTACTGTAGTAGGCATGGGCTTCATGTCTATCTTGACCACAATAATGCGTTCACTATGCTGTTTGTAGTAGCTTACCCGCACTCCTATTTTTTTATTCATTATTAAACCTACTCCTGCATTACCCCTATTTGATTTTGTATTTATAACCCTGTATTCACCTGACCAGAAGTCTTGTTCCTCCTGCCACCGAACTTCACTAATTCCCACTATATCTAACTTTAACCTATCCATTTCCCTTTTTAAATTTTCTAACCTGCCTGCCCGATTAAGGGATCTGACATTCCACGCTCCGATCCGTAGAATGCCAGTTTTCTTTCTCCTGATAACGATGTCCTCTTGAGTAGTCCCCACCCGGAGATCCGAATGGGGGACTATTTTACCTCCGGAATATTTTACCCAAGAGGACGCCATCATCATTTAACCATACAGTAAAGCTGCATACCCTCGGGAAAAATTATGGCTGTAGTTTCCCCTTGCTTTCAGCCATTCGCAGTACCACAACAGCAAGGCCGTTTTGGTTAATGTTACAAGTCCAGATCAGTCAATCATCCAGACTGTTGCCCCTGCAACTACTGAAAAGGCTGCTGCCCCTCTTCAGGAACCACATGTTTGTCTGGCCTCTCAACAGATATCCCTCCGTTGTGGTTGCACCTACGGTACGGCTGTCTGTATCTTTGAGGCACGCAAGCCTCCCCACCAACGGCAAGTTCCGTGGTTCATGCAGTTACCCTTTTCATAATGTTGACTTCACAGAATAATGTAGGTGGAGAGGTAGAAATTGACGCAAGTGCTTGAAATGAAATGGGGTTTTATTGAGCCGGAGAAAAAGTATTATAAATGGCCAACAGATGGTGCATTGTATGATACAAAAGCAATAATTACCATAATTACCGTGATGATCTTTATAACAGATGCTCAGCACGTTGGCCATTGTTCATCAACAATACCTGTGGTTGAGGGACATTGTTGTGAACAGCACTGTACAGCATATCAGTAGGTATGGTGAGAAATAGCTGTTGGATTTTGTCTTTTAGCATCCATAATGAGGTCGGATGATTGTAGTAGATTTGAAGACTTCAGATAACACCACCAATAATCACTCAGATTGAGGAATGGGGGCCTGGGAGGCCAAGCATTATAGCTGCACAACACCACGATCCTCACCAAACGATGTGTGCAAGAGATCTTTCACAAGTGTAGCAGTATGGGGTATAGTACCAGCCTGCATAAAAGTTGTACCTTCCACTATATGTTTGTTTATCAGCCATGCTAAGGTGATGCAGTTCTTTATCACAGCAGCATACCTCGCACCTGTCACACTAACAATTCTCATGTGGTATTACTAACACATTGTTGTCCAGCGCCATCTATTTAGCTGCTTTTTGCACTTGTTTTTGGTTTCAGGCACGTGTGTAAAGTTTTACCTCTCTTCTTTTGGGTCACCCTTTATTTTGAAGAAATAATGGAAGTTGCTGTGAGTGGTTACCAAATGCGAGCGTTGAATTTTTTAATTCACTTCCTAATGATGAAAAAAATTCAAACCTTGTAGAGGCCATGTTTGTTTAAGGATATGCCAACGATTTAATGAATATGACTACGTAGTCCTCAAAATGCCTGTTTCCTACAAACATGATTCCCAATTAAAACACCTCAAAATTGGCTTCCATATTGTTTAACCCTCGCATGGTATCAGCTCTGGAAAATTGTATGTCTGGGGTCTTTTTTGACCCCAAAGTGATTCTTCCAACTTCATGTCAGTAAAATGTAAAATACACTCCTGGAAATTGAAATAAGAACACCGTGAATTCAGTGTCCCAGGAAGGCGAAACTTTATTGACACATTCCTGGGGTCAGATACATCACATGATCACACTGACAGAACCACAGGCACATAGACACAGGCAACAGAGCATGCACAATGTCGGCACTAGTACAGTGTATATCCACCTTTCGCAGCAATGCAGGCTGCTATTCTCCCACGGAGACGATCGTAGAGATGCTGGATGTAGTCCTGTGGAACGGCTTGCCATGCCATTTCCACCTGGCGCCTCAGTTGGACCAGCGTTCGTGCTGGACGTGCAGACCGCGTGAGACGACGCTTCATCCAGTCCCAAACATGCTCAATGGGGGACAGATCCGGAGATCTTGCTGGCCAGGGTAGTTGACTTACACCTTCTAGAGCACGTTGGGTGGCACGGGATACATGCGGACGTGCATTGTCCTGTTGGAACAGCAAGTTCCCTTGCCGGTCTAGGAATGGTAGAACGATGGGTTCGATGACGGTTTGGATGTAACGTGCACTATTCAGTGTCCCCTCGACGATCACCAGTGGTGTACGCCCAGTGTAGGAGATCGCTCCCCACACCATGATGCCGGGTGTTGGCCCTGTGTGCCTCGGTCGTATGCAGTCCTGATTGTGGCGCTCACCTGCACGGCGCCAAACACGCATACGACCATCATTGGCACCAAGGCAGAAGCGACTCTCATCGCTGAAGACGACACGTCTTCATTCGTCCCTCCATTCACGCCTGTCGCGACACCACTGGAGGCGGGCTGCACGATGCTGGGGCGTGAACGGAAGACGGCCTAACGGTGTGCGGGACCGTAGCCCAGCTTCATGGAGACGGTTGCGAATGGTCCTCGCCGATACCCCAGGAGCAACAGTGTCCCTAATTTGCTGGGAAGTGGCGGTGCGGTCCCCTACGGCACTGCGTAGGATCCTACGGTCTTGGCGTGCATCCGTGCGTCGCTGCGGTCCGGTCCCAGGTCGACGGGCACGTGCACCTTCCGCCGACCACTGGCGACAACATCGATGTACTGTGGAGACCTCACGCCCCACGTGCTGAGCAATTCGGCGGTACGTCCACCCGGCCTCCAGCATGCCCACTATACGCCCTCGCTCAAAGTCCGTCAACTGCACATACGGTTCACGTCCACGCTGTCGCGGCATGCTACCAGTGTTAAAGACTGCGATGGAGCTCCGTATGCCACGGCAAACTGGCTGACACTGACGGTGGCGGTGCACAAATGCTGCGCAGCTAGCGCCATTCGTTGGCCAACACCGCGGTTCCTGGTGTGTCCGCTGTGCCGTGCGTGTGATCATTGTTTGTACAGCCCTCTCGCAGTGTCCGGAGCAAGTATGGTGGGTCTGACACACCGGTGTCAATGTGTTCTTTTTTCCATTTCCAGGAGTGTATTTCCACAAAAATAATAATGGTTTTTTGAGAGACCCATGGACAATGTTGAAATTACAGTTCCTTAGTTGCTTCCTATAATTAAGTTTCGTATAAGTTGCAATTGTGTGCTAGCTATGTCTGAAATATATTTTAGTTTGTTTTGTTCCAGAAATTGTTTTAAAACACACTATTTAACAATACTGTAATTAATTACTCTTAAAAAGCTCATTGTGGCTCAAAAAACAGGTAAGCCATTTTCCCACATGCCTTGTGTGAGCCACGTATTATTAGTAGACCAAAGAATGCCTACAGTTCTGTAGAGTCAAGTTCAATCCAGTGTTCAATATATGGGTGTAGAATTTTACTATCATCTGCATGATTATTGATATGCATTACTATTACACCCTGCATGTGATGGGTAGTAAAAAGTCTGAGACAATCTGTCCGTGTCTGTAAGTTTTGGTCTAAGGTAACATGGAATATGTGCAATTTCATGTGTTACATTCCTTGAAATGGGCTTGTGCACATCAGGGCCGCGCGGAGTGGCCACGCAGTTTGAGGTGCCATGTCACGGATTGTGTGGCCCCTCCTGTCTGAGGTTCGAGTCCTCCCTCGGTCATGGATGTGTGTGTGTTTTGTTCTTAACACAAGTCACTTTAAGTTAGTTTAAGTAGTATGTCTAGGGATCGAGAACCTGGGCAGTTTGGTCCCTTAGGAATTCACACACATTTGACTATTTTTGCACATCAGGTGGTACTATGTCCTATGTTATCTTTCCACTTCTAGATACAAGAATAGGTGCATTAGTTTCCTGACTACCATTATCATCATCTGCACATTCACTCACATCCACTTTATCTCAGACCTGTACATCTTCTCTTATCATATCGGCATCAGCATCACTCTCATCCTCATTTCCGAAAATTGATTCATTATCAGTATCACTCTTCAGTAAATCTGCTAAATCCTACTTGAAACTGTAGTCCCTTTCAAATCGTATTTCATCATCCATGACAAATAAAATGTAACACCACGTCTTACTCCAATTAAGCAGTTCCTAACTGTGAACTTGTCATGACAATGCACATGTGTGTATTTTCTACAAATTATTTACTACAATATACATATAAATGTCTGTTTATAGGGATAATTGTTTCCAAGTTTTTATTTTTGTAATAAAGTAGAAGTATAACATCGTCCCCACTGCAAAAATTTCAAATTATTATACTATGAACCTTGATATAACCATAATTGTTTTACCCAATTATTATAAAAAGTCCACACAGGCATTTCTGGAGGATGAGAAGTCTACATCCACATTAAAACTGTTTCTTTGTAGCTAAACAAGCCGTGAAGTGTAAGAAGACCTCAGACACCATGTGAGGGTTAAAAATTGAAGTTTTTGTAAACCCACATGATGAGCCAGATACAACAGGCATACTGGGTTGCACCCTCAAATCAGGCTGACAAGCCTTATGGTCTCCTTGCACTTTCTGCACTTACTTTTTTATGTTATTTATTGATTTTTTTCTTCCTTTTTGGAATCTTTTTTTTATATGTTTGGAAAACTGACAATGTTCTCACCTTAGAGAGCCCTTTCTTCTCTCATTAATCATTTGAATGTTTTCTTCAGCCAGCTGCTTATTGATGTGCCCATTTTCTCTTCATCAATAACTTCAAAGTTAGTTTTGACAAATATCTTTTCAAATTTAGGAATATATTATAGCCTCAGACATACCACTCCCAAAGGGATCATGAAAATGAAATTAGATTTATAACAGCACACGCAGTCCTTCCCATATCACTCCCAAAGGGATCATGAAAATGAGATTAGATTTATAACAGCACATGCAGTCCTTCCCACAATCCCAACATAAATGGAACAGGAAGAAACCACAATATATTGGATTATTCTACAGGAGGAAATACCATGTACCATGCACTTCACAATGGCTTGCAGGGTACGAATGTCAATTAGATATAAACACATCTTGTTTTTCTTTCCCCTGAAATCTTGGAATGGAATCTCATAGTGACATGATCTTTAATCATTTATACAGATATTTGCAGGGCGTTGTGCTAAACCTTACTAAAGTATTAAGTCTGTGATTGGTCTTTATTTCATAACTGCTTCATTCCATTTTGCAGTGATCACTACAGCAACCCCATTTTGACTTGTATAGGTAACACCACAGAAATAAATAAACTAGTCTGAAAAGTTCATTACATTTACTGCAAATGTCTGTCAATCCCAGTATTGCAGTTCGAGGTCTCAAGTATTCTTTTCTAAAAACTTGTAGTTTTACTTATTGTTTCACTCCTAAATAATTTACGTGAGTTACAGTGAATGAAGGAATAGATTTTGCTTCAACTGTTAAATTTTATTTTATTTTTCCAAAATTTGTCATTTGTAGTAAAAATACCATTGTCAAGCGGCAACTGCAGTCAGATAAAAAATGCAGTCTTGATTTTTCACGATATGTGCCAGCGTACTGTATCACTGTACCAGTACCTCGAGAAAAGCAGTAATGTTTTAAGACGTCTAAATTTCAGAAACCCCTACCCTCACCACCACCACCACCTCCACCTGCAAGGTCACATTGACAGAACATACATAAACATGGGGAACATAACGGAACAATCACACACTGCTATAATAGAAAAATTAATCTCACATCTGAGATAATAAGTGTGCATAAGCACATCTACCATACTGGTGCCTATGCATAGATTAGATTAGATTAGATTAGATTAGATTAGATTAATACTTGTTCCATAGATCATGAATACGACACTTTGTAATGATGTGGAATGCGTATGTCATAATGCAAAAGAAATGACACACAGTCTACATACAAAGCTATTTACACAGAGAGAATCAAACAGTGGAAACTCCAGGTAGAAATAGCAACAATGTAGGGAAAGATAATTGGTATGTACCATAAAGATTACATGCTAAGTTGCAGACAGGTGCCATTAAAAGACACTTACACATAAGATTCCGGTCTCAGCATTTGTCGGAAAAAGAGAAACGCACACCATTCATTCACACAAGCGAACACACTCATGCACACATGACTGCCAACTGCAGCAGCTTGGGCCAGAATGCAACGATCACATGGAATGATAGCAGCAGTGTAGAGGGGATGTGGAAAGGGGAAGGAGGAGGGGGGGGGGGGTGAGAGTGTATGGGTGGGAGGAGAAAAGAGTAGTGTAAGAGGACTAGAATACCAGCAGGCACAGCATCAGGTTGTGGGGCAGAAAGATGGGGAAAAAGTGATTGAAAAAGGAGAGGAGTAGGGAAAGATAGGCGTGTGCATTTGCAGAGTGTGGCAAACAGAATGTAGGAGACAGGAATGGGGAGGAAGTGATAGTGCAGAAGGGGGGTGGAAACTGTTGGGTGGAGGGTGCAGGGACAGTATGTTATCATAGGTTGAGGCCAGGATACTTAAGGGAGTAGAGTGTGTTGCAAGGATAACTCCCATCTGCACAATTTAGAAAAGTTCCAGCCTTGAAGGAGTGCCTCCTTCGTCACCCAGTACCACGCTGGAACGGAACAACTGAACCACATCCTTTGCCAGGGCTTTCATTACCTATCATCATGCCCTGAAATGATGGACATCCTATCCAAGACCCTTTCCACTCCTCCTAAAGTGGTGTTCAGTTGTCCACCCAACCTCCTTAACATCCCGATCCATCCCTATACTACTCCCAACCTCAACCCCAACCCCTAGCCACAAGGATCGTATCCCTGTGGAAGACCCAGGTACAAGACCTGCCCTGTCCACCCACCAGTGCTTCCTATTCCAGTCCTGTGGCAGGTAGGTTTGTCCTACCACATTAGGAACCGGGCCAGCTGTGAAAGCAGCCATGACATTTGCCAGCTTTGCTGCAGTCATTGCACATATTTTGCTATTGGTATAACATTCACCAGCTGTTGATTTCAATAGCTGCTTCACTACCTGAGTCATCTGCATCCTCCCTTCCACTACCAGTTTTTGTGAACTGTGCAGATGGGAGTTATCTTTAGAACACATTCTCTGCTCCTGTGATTATCCTGGTGTCAACCTACAGTAACACAGTGTCTCCACATTTTCCACCCAACAGATTCCACCCCCCCCCTCCCCCCCTCTCCATCCTATCATGTGCTCATGTGCTCTGCATTCCCATCTCCTACAATCTTAGTTTGCCACCCTCTGCCAATGTACCTGTCCATCTCCACCTCCCCCCCCCTTTTCTTTTTCGCTACATTTTCTCCACCTCCTTTCCCCACAGCCTCATGGCACTGCACCTGTTGGCATTCTAGTCCCTGCATGCTCTGTCAGACAGCACTCCTATCTGCCATCACCTGTACACTGCTATCCTTTCCCCTTCCCACTCCCCACCCACTCTAGATTGCTGCTACCACCCTATTTGATAGCTGCATTCTGGCCCGAGCTGCTGGAATCATCAGTCATGTGCGTGTAAAGTAAGCTTGCTTGTGTAAATGAATGGTGTATGTTTGTCTTTCTCCAATGAAGGCTGTGGTTGAAAGGTTTTAAGTAAATGTCTTTTAATTGTTCCTGTCTGCAACTTAGCATATTATCTTTATGGTAAGTATCTTTCTAAACTGTTATTAAGAAGAGAATTTTTAATGTAAGTAAATAAATTACAATTTGCCTACATTGTAGGAACAGCTAAAACAGAGAAGTAACGTAAGGCAAGTACCGAAATTGACTAGTTTTGGAAAACAAAAACTCTGTAAGAGTCATGGTGAAATGTGTTCCTTCATGGTATTTTGATCCTGTTCTATTTTAGGATGCAATTTTATAGATTTGATCTTGGTGTGTTGAACTGGCTGGCAGCATGTGTCTCTTAGACTATATTTAAACACTCTCTTCAGTGTCTGTGCACAGTATTCATGAAATTTGTCTGATTTGGTTTTCATCTCCACATATACCGAATTCTTCAACTAAAAAAAACTTTTTTTTTGCTCCCTTTCTTTAGTTGCGTATCAAGTTGATGGTTTCAAGTAGCTGCCAACAGAAAATGTCTGCTTGAAACTTTCAAAAAAAGTATTAGCAAGAGCCAAACTCACTGCATCTGACATTGTGTAGCAAAATGTACCAACTCTTTAACTGACAATTATTGACTTATGAAATTGCTTTTATTTATGCACATTCTTATTGTTATATCAGTGGAACGTAAATGTGTCTTCGTAGCAATGATGATCCCTGGTTTATATTGCTTGCATTAGCTAATGTAACACATACAAATAATGTTTGAGTTCTGTAATACTATTGTCAATCGCTTTCCATTTTACAGGGCACCAGAATTCCCCAAGAGGATAAGAAAGAGTTACCGAAACGACATCCAACAGGAAGTGTCGGCAGAGGTCGAGGTATGAGTGGATATGGCAGAGGTCGAGGTATGAGTGGATACAGCAGAGGTAGGGGTGTAAGTGGATATAGCAGGGGTCGGGGGGTAAATCGATATGGCAGAGGTCGGGGTGTAAGTGGATACAGCAGAGGTCGAGGGAAGAAAATGGTTTTCAACAAGCGGCGCGTATGGGTGTATGATAAGACACCATGTGATGTTTGTGGTAGAATTTTCACATCGAATTGTGGGATGCTCATCCATCGAACACATGCCCACAAATAATAAGTTGTGTGATTGTGTGTAACATTCAAGATTGATGAATTCTTGTTGTCAGAAGTGTAGACAATATTGTAACAGTGGCCGTAACTGTGACATTCATCCACCCATGCTCCATTTTAAGGTAATGGAAGTTATAAGATCAAATATAATGTTTTGATATTTTTTCCTTAAGTTATTAACTTCTGAGGTAATTTGTTCTGAGAACTGTGTGTAAAGAACAGTTTTTTCTATGAGTGTTAATTTAAGGAGCTAAAACATTTACGTATTGTGACATTTGAAGACATGTTTGAGATTTCAGTTTATCAGACTAATATTGATATTAAAATCATGTGACTGAATTTCACTGTGGCAATAGGGTGGTACTGGAATTTCAGTGAATCCTTGAGAGATTCTTCAGATTATTAAAAAGACATCTTCTGTTGTATCTATTTCCATTATGTTCCTATAAAGCTTATGTTATAAATATAATTGTGTGTGGTTGACTTCCGAAAGGAAAATTTGCGTTGATGATAAATGCTACTTCTGCCGTCAGAAAAGGTGTATTGTTTCTGATTGCTTAATAATAGTAAAGAATATGTGTATGTACTACTTTTAATTTTTCATATGAGAAATACAGTGAACTGTTTCTTTTTTTTCCCCAAATTATTTCCATTTGATAAAGTTCCAGTTTTTTTTTGTCGAGAGTGTCTGTGAATGTGCATAATTTTTGTTAAATGTAGATGGAATTGCAAGAAAATTTTATGATAATTTAGTTCTAGTATAATATTTTGAGTACTGTAGATAAAATGAAATTGAAATAATATAGTTTATTCCAATTTCTGTTCTTTCACAATAGTGGTTGTAAAATAATGTGATCTATTGAATGGTTAACAAGAGCCTAGTTCATCTTGCACAGTCATGAAGCAATAATAATATATATTTTCAGTATTGCAACAGCATTCTTTGACCACTTATTGCATGACTTTACTGGGAAGAATTACTGAAGACTGTGAGATCACATTGTAGACTGTACAAATAAAATAATTACTGGAACTACATTTATATTTGAGTCTATAAATAATTAACACTCAGATTTGCAATACTACACTCTACTATTGAATTCTCCTATTAATTTGCGTAGGCTGTAGCTTTCTTACAGTCAGAGTGACCTCGTTTTAATAATCTTTCATCAAGGTTTCATACTGAAGAATCACTGCCACATGCACAGGTAGTGATATTTAAGGAGAAGTTCTGATGAAGTCTAATTTGGTTGGTAATTATAATTCCACAAAAATTGTATGTACTGATTGATTTTAACTTTCAATGATCTGAATCGGAGGTGAAAGGAAAAGTAACTGGAAGGGTTGATCGTCGTAGCCATATGGTCATACTGAAGAATCACTGCCACATGCACAGGTAGTGATATTTAAGGAGAAGTTCTGATGAAGTCTAATTTAGTTGGTAATTATAATTCCACAAAAATTGTATGTACTGATTGATTTTAACTTTCAATGATCTGAATCAGAGGCGAAAGGAAAAGTAACTGGAAGGGTTGATCGTCGTAGCCATATGGTGATATGCTTAAATATTTAAAAAAGTTATGATTCAGAGAGGCTGTAAATACAGTTAAGTTGCTGGGTATTGATCTTTCTTGATTTCTGTAACTATATGGGAGTGTCAAGTAACTATATGAGTGTGTCAAATTTGACCTTCAAAAGAGCCAAACTCTCCATTCTGAATAGAAACAAAAGAAAGTGTGGTGCCCAGTTTCCACTTAAAACCAATTTGAAGAAATAATTGGTAATACAGCATTTCGTAACGTGTTTCATTGTCCATTTGTAGAACACTTAATTGCAACAGAATAAGAAGCGTACACAAGTTGAGAGAACTCTTGATATTCAGTATCAGTGCTTAAGCAAAGGGAGGCTGATTGTGGTAAGAATGTACAGGGTGTCCCAGCTATCTTGTCCACCCAAAATATCTCTGGAACAATAACAGCTATTGGAAAACGACTTTCACCAGTATCAGTGTAGGGCTGGGGCCCATGAATGTACATATTTGGAAACATTCTAAAACGAAAGCATATGTGTTTTTTAACACAAACTTATGTTTTTTTAAATGGACCTCCTATATTTTTTCTTTAGCAATCCATAGCATGACAAAGCACACACACAATGGCGTTGATTGCATCGCAATATTCCCATTAAATCCCGAGGTATTAAGATGCGAAGTTGACTCTTGAAACACCCGACATGCGCTGCTAGCGCACGTCCTGAGGCTCAGGCATGAACCCAATGCTGCCCGTAATCGCAATGTGATTGACATGTGTAATCACACCTCCATACTTATCAAGAGGTCCGAAACGAATAATACGGTCTGCTGCCATCAGCACATAATGGTTTCCCTCTTGCACGTTTTACGTATCTACGTACACAATATGAGCCAGTACCGGTCAGTGTACACCCGCCAGGTTGTCTTATTTATCCTGCACACCCAAAATAAGCTTTATCTAATGCATTATATGACCCATTGTGCCTGTCGCGCAGGGCCTGGCTCTACCTAGTCAAGTGTCCAACGTAGTTCCCACTACTGCCACAGTTACCACTTCGCCTTGTTTATGATTTGCGACCCATGCAAACTCCTGTACTCCACCACCCTCTGAGCACCCCATTTGTTGTTGCTTTGGCGTGCAGTACACCGCTTGCCAGTGTAGTCGTGCATCAGAGTAATCTAGTGACGGCACGGAGGTAGTACACATTGTGAATAAACGTTGTGTTGTGGAACTTATACTGTACAGTATAATGTACACACATGAAGATATGGTATAAATGCTGCTGATCTATGGAGAATGTACGTTGATGGGAAATACGTTATGAGATTGCTTGTTTGTTGATAGTACTGTTAGCGAACATTATGATTATTCAGTTAATATGTCTGTTTTCTACCCTACTCTACATACCTGTACTGTACCCTGTTGTAGGTGGACGAAATGCTGTTCAGGCCGAACGACTGTACAGAAGACGATTCCCTGACAAGCCATCACCTTTGCGCCAGATGTTTGGTCGTCTCACATCTCGTCTACGTGAAACGGGAAGCTTAAATCCAAGACCTCAACATCGTCCTAGAACACGCACAGATGAACGTGCTGAAGTTGCTGTGCTCGCTACCATAGCTGTGAATCCTCAAATCGGCACATGTAAAATTGAACATGAAGTTGGTGCGTCGAAATCAAGTGCACAGCGTATTCTTAAATGTCATAAATTTCATCCTTACCATGTTCATTTACACCAGGATCTTCATGGAAATGACTTCCGCAATAGGGTAACATTTTGTCGGTGGGCTCAGCAAAAACTTCTGACTAATCCAAATTTTTTTGCAGATGTTCTCTTTACCGACGAGACATCATTCTCCAACAAAGGAATTGTCAATATGAGGAATATGCATTATTGGTCCGCAGACAATCCAAAATGGCTCCGTCAGGTAGAGCATCAACGTCTGTGGAAAGTTAATGTTTGGTGTGGGATTATTGGAGATACCGTTATCAGACCTTTCTTTATAAATGGCATCCAAAATGGCAGACAGTACTCCAGATTTGTACGACACAATCTTCCTGTTCTCTTGGTCACCGTACCTCTGAACCAGAGAATGGTCATATGGTATCAGCATGATGGATGCCCTGCACATAACGCCTTACGAGCACGATGACTTCTGAACTGTAAGTTCCCTGGTAGGTGGATTGGACGAGGTGGCCCAGTTAGGTGGCCTGCCCGATCTCTGGACCTTACACCGCTGGATTATTTTCTTTGGGGAGCAGTGAAGGATGCTGTTTACCAACATGAACCAACAACACCAGAGGACATGAAGCAACGCATTATTGATGCTTGTACAGCCATCAAAGAGGAAACAGTAGCACAAAGTAGGGCATCCTTCATCCGCAGAGTGACCCTACGTATGCAAGCCAATGGGTATCACTTTGAGCACGAGATGTGAAAGCTATGTTTAGTATGTAGTGCTGGTATCACAGTGGAAGTTTCTACAAAGGGCCATTTTACCCAGTGATGTTAAGAAACATTTGTTTGCAACAATTTGTCATTTAGCGCATTAGATGAACATAACATTGATAATTATGTGATGATAAAACTAATTGGTTAAACATGTTTACATTCATCTTCTATGTCCTACCTGAACTTCCCAAATCAAAACATGTTTACCTAAACAACGGTAAAACTTTTAGTCCACTTGCTTGTTTCACTAAAACCATCAACATGAATTTTACTATTACAAGTGAATGATTAACTGTCACTTGCGCTAGATCTACAGTAAAGTAAAGTGTTAACGTTGAACGGCATTGTCTTTTTAGTAACGGATTAACGATAAGCGAAGTTAACTTTGTGACTAACGTTGCGGTACACAGATATGTTACAGAACCGCATCACCCCTAGCCTATGGGATAAATACCTGCTGGAATGTACGACGTTAATGCAGGATGGCAGCAGACCGTATTATTCATTTCGGACCTCTTGATAAGTATGGAAGTGTGATTACGCATGTCAATCACGTCACGATTACGGGCAGCATGGGGTTCACGCCTGAGCCTCAGGACGTGCGCTAGCAGCGCATGTCGGGTGTTTCAAGCGTCAACTTCGCATCTTAATATCTCGGGATGTAATGGGAATATTGCGATGCGATCAACACCATTGTGTATGTGCTTTGTCATGCTATGGATTACTGAAGAAAAAATATAGGAGGTCCATTTAAAAAAACATAAGTTTGTGTTAAAAAAAACACACATGCTTTTGTTTTAAAATGTTTCCAAATATGTACTTTCATGGGCCCCAGCCCTACGTTGATACCAGTGAAAGTCGTTTTCCAATAGCTGTTATTGTTCCAGAGATATTTTGGGTGGACAAGATAGCTGGGACACCCTGTATAGAAACGCTGTTTAAAGCAAAGATGATCTAAAGACAGTGTTAAGGTTTGGGTGGTGGTAGCTGGGTGTTGGTGGGGAGAGTCTTTCCAGGAGGTGTTGCTGTGCATGTGAAATTAATTCACACTCAACAAGGTTGCTTATATAATTTATTCCATGCACAATCGATTTGAACTTCTTTGCCTACTTTCTGGAAAAGTTTGTTCCTGTAATTTTTCTGATAGAGAATTGACTGTGTTTTGCAAGAGATAAGGTATCTCCTTCCTGCCAGCATTATTCAACCTAATAAAGGTTATGTTTGTCAGAGGAAAAAAGTAAATGGAATAAATTAATGCATTTACCAGTGAGAAAATAGTCAAACCATGTTTAATATGATTAAGTTAGCACCTAGCAATGGCTTCAGGACCTGCACAAGTGTGACAACACCTCTTTGCTACATAGTCGGCACAGATACATCACAGGCCGATGGTGGCTCGTTAATAGCGAGGGAGCAGAACACTGTGAGAGGTAAATGAACTCTCCATGTGAGTCGTTCTACAGGAAGCAGAGATGTCTGAACCCACGTGGAGACAAGCACGGGAAGGATTCGGTGTGCGGCTGGCGTGGACAGCTAATGGCAATTGGCTAGGCACTCTGCACACCACATGGCATGATATGCTTTGTGAGGTCTGTAGTGGATGAACTTCAGTTCAGCACTGGCCCACCTGGCCGACTGCCAGTATACATCTCCGCCAGTGGGTCTGCTCGCCCTACATGTCATGTGCACCCTTCATGGCAGGTTTCCACATTATCCTGCTGTGCTATCCACGCCAGCTTGTCTGTCTCTCCCTCGAGATGTCTGCTGACCTGGAGATGATGAATGCAGATTAAATGGAACAATACATTGGAGTGAGCTCTGTGCCCCCCCCCCCCCCCCCCCACACACACACTCAATGCACATTTTACAGAAAATGTAGAAACAGAATACTACTCTGCTATAGCTAGTCTCCCCTAGGATTGCTTTATTTTAAGAGTCCGACCAGAGTGGAAAGGATGGGAGTGTGCAACCAGTGGAAGTAATGTTGAAATGGTGCTCACATAATTGCGGTCGTTGCGTCTGTGGAGGCAGACCGAGAACAACTGCACAGCTGCACTTTTGTCAGACACTAGTGGCTTCATTGCTTCCGCATACCGAACCAAACAATGGTGATCTCAAGGAACCGTCCCAGACTCACTTTGCCCAAGCCAAGGGCAAGCACATCACACACTTCTGCAAAACATGGCCATATAGTGTCAAAAGCAACGTATGTGTATTGTGTGTTGTACCCTTTGCACCAGGCTGTAGGGAATTTTGGTATCATTCCATCTAATGGCCAAAATTGGTGCCCTTTGTATCTCAACAAGATTTTCGAAGCAGCTTTCCTGCTCTTTTTTACAACATCCTTATCAATTTAAATAAAAGTCCCACCATCAGTGTTGCACTTAATAGACAAAAGCAGAATTTGGGAACTCTTTAGTAAGATGACTAACTGTTCTGGATGAACAATACTCAAGAATTGGTCAAACATGCACCTTAAAAGCCACTTCCTTCCCGAATGAGTTACATTTTCTTCAGGTCCTTCATATGAATGTCAGTCTGGTATTTGCTTTTCCTAGTATGTAATTCATCTAATCTACATCATACTCTGCAGCCCATCTAAAGGTGTGTGGCAGAGGGTACTTCTTGTACCACTAACTGATCCCCGTACCTGTTCCACTTCTGAATGGCACGTGGGAAGGATGATTGTCAGTAAACATCTGTGTTAGCTCTTAATGCCTCAAATTTTGTCATGGTATTCTCGTGATATGTATGCGGGAGGAAGTAATAAGTGCCCCAATTTTTCCCAGAAAGTGTTCTTGAAATTTCAGTAGTAAACTTCTTCATGATGTACAATGGCGCTCTTGTAGCATGTGGAGTTTGTTGAGCATCCTTGTAATGTTCTCGTGCTGGCTAAATGATCCCGTAATGAAACACGCCTCTCTTTGTTGAATTTTCTCTATCCCTTCTATTAGGATCCCGGGTGAATGAACAGTACTCAAGAATCAGTCAACAAGCACCATCAAAGCCACTTCCTTCGTGGACGAGTCTTACTTCCTTCAGGTTCTTCCTATGAATCTCTGTCTGGTATCTGCTGTTCCTAGTATTTATTTTATGTGGTCTTTCCACTTAAGATCACTCCAGACAGTTACTTGTAGATATTTTATGGTAGATGCTGTTTCCAGCAGTTTGTCGTCAATAGTGTATTTGTACAATAGGGCTCTTTTTCCCATATATGCGCAATATGTTTCATTAATTTATATTCAGGGTCAACTGCCAGAACCTGTACCATTTATCAATCCTCTGTAGGTCATTCTACAAATTGATACTGTCTTCTGGCGTTGCTACTTTCTTATACACAGCTGTATAATCTGCAGACAGTGTTATAGAGCTTCCGACTCTTTCAACTTGATCATTTATATGTAGTATGAACAGTAACAGTCCTATCACACTTCCTTGGGGTACTCCAGAAATTATCTTTACATCTGTCAAGTTCGTTATCTTGAGAGCGACATGTTGAGTTCTGTCTGTAAGGAAGTCTTGAATCCAGTTACAAACCTGCTCCAAAACAGGGTAAGCTCATATGTTTTTCTCTAAAAGGCAATGTGGGATGGTGTCAGATGACTTCCTGAAGTCAAGGAACATGGCATCAACCTGGGCGCCATTGTCTACAGTGCTGTGGATCTCACAGAGGAACAAAGCAACCTGAGTTTTATGAGATCTCTACTTGCAGAATGCTTGTTGATTGTGATAGAGGAGATTTTCGTTCTCCAAAAAAGTCATTATTCTTTAACATAAAACATATTCCATAATTATACAACAGATTGACATCAGTGATACAGGTGTATAATTATGTGCATCTGCCCTATGAACCTTCTTGAAAATGGGAATGATCTGTGCTTTTGCACCAGTCACTAGGTACCCTTCATTACTCCAACAACCTATGTTAAACTGCTTTTAAAAGGGAAACGAGTTTTTTTGTGTAATCTTTGTGGGATCTTACAAGTATCTTATCTGATCCTGATGCCTTTCTACTGCTAAGCAGTTGTAGTTGCTTAACTATTCCACAACCAGTTATCTCAATAGCTACAATTTTGGCATTCATACAATGATTGAAAAGCACTGTGTTATGATCTTTCACAGTCAAATAATTTCGGAAGCCTGAACTAAATATTTCAGCCTTGTCTCTGTTGTTATCAGCTTCAGTGGCAGTATTGTCATTGAGTGAATGAATAGAGGATTTCATCAGGTTCAGTGGCAGTATTGTCATTGAGTGAATGAATAGAGGATTTCAAAGTGCTTACTTATTTTATGTAAGATCAAAACAATTTGAGGGTTTTCAAACAATGGAAAATCCAGGATTGAATGTAACAATATTATGAGAAAGAAAGTTGCTACTCACCATATAGTGGAGATGCTGAGTCGCAGATAGGCACAAAAAGACACCCACAATTATAGCTTTTGGCCATTAAGGCCTTCGTCAACAATAGACACTCACAGACTGCAGTCTCAGACAACTGAAACCACACTGCCACACAAACGCAGCTCACACACACAACTGCAGTGTGTGTGTGTGTGTGCGTGTGCGTGTGCACGTGCATGTATTGTTAACAAAGGCCTTAATGGCCAAAAGCTATAATTGTGAGAGTCTTTGTTGTGCCAATCTGCGACTCAGCATCTCCGCTGTATGGTGAGTAGCAACTTTCCTTCTCATAATATTGTTACATCTTAAGGTTTTTGCTCAGACGGCTTGACAAAATTTTACTCTCAAAGCCATTGAACACTTCTCTCATTGCTCTCCTTATGCCCATTTTCACTTCCTTCAGGTTTTGTTTGTCAACTAGGTTTTGAATCTGCAGTGAAGCTCTCTTTGTTTACATAGCAGTTTTCTAACATGTCTATTGAACCACGGCGATCTTCCCCATCCCTTAAGACCTGGCTTGGAACATATTTGTCCAAGGTATACTGAACGCTGCTTATGAATTTTTTCCAGTTGTGCTACACACCTTGGTCCTCATCAATGAATATTTGATGGCGACTTTTCATATACTCTGCAATTTGCATTAAACAAAAATATTTTCCTACCTCTCTTAACATTCCTTATGAAACACATGGTTATAGCCGCTATCACAGCCTTATGATCACTGGTACCTTCATCTGCGTTAACTGATTTGATAAATTCAGGTATTTTGTTGGTAGGAGCTCTATGACATTACTGTCACAAGTTGGTTCTCTAATCAACTGCTCAAAGTAATGTTTGGACAAGACATTACTGTGGATGTTACAATAATATCTGTCTCTGGCACCAGTTTTGATGGCATGATTCTCTCAATCTCTCCCTAGCAAGTTGAAGTCACCCCTTGTTACACTGGCATGAACAGGAAAATTATTTATAATGTTCTGCAAGTTCTCTCTGAATCGCTGTGCCACTACAGTTCCTGAGCCTGGTGATGTATAAAAGCATGCAATTACTGTTTTTGACTGACCTTTGATGTTTACCCCCACTCAGATTAATTCACATTCAGAATCCATGATAATCTCGCTATATATTATCAACTTCTTTACTGCAATAAATACGCCACCACCATTGGTGACTTAACTTAACCATATGATAATCAACAATATTAAGAAAAAGACAATTGCTACTCACTGTAAAGATGACCCATTGAGTTGTAGATAGGCACAACAAAAAAACAGTTACACATTATAGCTTTTGACCAAAATCTTCTTCAACAAGGAAAACACGTTCACATAAGCAAGCCCACCTCATGCACACTGACCACCACCACTGGCAGCTCCGAGCTCTTTAAATACTCGCTTGAAATCTCCAGATTCCAATTGGAGCTGCTGATGCTAACAGTCATATATGCGAGAGGTGTGAATGTGTGTGTTTTCTTTGTTGAAGGCTTTGACTGAAAGCTATAATATGTAACAGTCTTTTTGTTGTGCATGTCTGCAACTCAACAGGTCATCTTTGCAGTGAGTAGCAATCTATTCTTTCTCTAATATTGATATTTCAACTTGGAGTTTCCTTTGTTTGACTATCCTTACGATAAACATACCAGTCTAAACTTAGGTTTTAGTTGCTATTCACTTCCAGAACTTTCTGTTCCTAATACTCTCTGGACATTATAACTTACAATAAGCGATAATTCTGGGATCTTTCCTTGGGTGTTCCTTCAGTTTGCGTCATATTAACCTTTTCTGTATTCAGTCTGTGAGGATGAGTATTCTCTGAGATCATTGTGGGTGATGTAACTTCAGTTTTGGAAGGCATTTTGTCTCCGATTCCAAGGAGGGGTTTCTTTAACCTAAAAAAAACCCTGTATATGATGTGTATGCCACTACCTTAGTAGCTACTTCCTGTATGTAGTGCACATCTGAATTATTAAGGGAAACCCTACAACTCTCCACTCAATACCAGAGATCAATAAATTCGCATCTGATACAGTTGCAGTCGTCTGAGTCTCTGGTCCACTCTGCTCCAAATCAGAGGACCACGCTTGACCCTTGGCCAATCAAAGAGTGATACTCCAGGGACAAGCCATTTTTAATTATTTTTTATGTGTAGGTTCTATATTGCACACATTCGTTCCTCCAGTTTATAATTCTCACTAATTTCTGTATTACAGTTTTAAACATGGCTGTCTCTCAGCAACCATATGTAAGTTTCAGCATAGGAATCACACAGCCAACTGGTTGCAAATAACTGATTGGTACATTGACCTAGGTTTTGACATCTCTAAGGATATCTTCATCAGCATGAAATTTTAAGAAACCTTAATATTACATTGCGAGAAAGCAATAGTCAAATTTTGAGCAGATACGCTGAAGTTAAAAATTAAAATTAAACATGTTGAAGCATTTGGGTCTAATGTTGTTCCTAGCAAGGCGTACGTGCTAAAGGCTTGAATGTGTGTAATTTTAAGTTTTGACTTGAGCATCTCTGCTCAAAACTTTGAACATTGCATTTTTGCATTGTAATTTAATGGTTTCTTAAAATTTCATTTTGATGAAGACATCTTGGAGATGTCAAAACCTGGTTCAGTGTACCAAACAGTCATTTACAACTGTTGGCTGTGTGATTCCTATGCTGTAATTTCTGTATTGTCACTGTGTATTTTGAAGGAAAGGACGATAGCTGTAATTTCTTGAATCTGTTATGGAAACAGTGTTATATCTACTTCCTGTAAGACTCTGGTCAAACAGACTCAAAACTCAACCAGGTGCCCCCCCAGGGGGTCCACAACTCTTTTGTGGACACGTGCGTAGTGAGCACGGGACCCCGAGCTAATGTGGCCCTCCTTCCTTTCCGGGCTGCATACCTTCCCTTCCCTTTCCGCATCCTTCCCCGTCCCCCATCTTCGCCCCCCCCCCTCACCTCTGGCTCTTTCCTTCCCTTTCTCCCCCTCTGGGAGTATGGTTTGTGCCTACGTCCGGAGACGGACGCTCGAAACTGTTCCAAATTCCTTGCTTTCTACACTTGCAAGTCCTCGTCCTTCCTCTGTCCTTCTCTTTTCCTTCCCTCTTCTCTTTGCCCTTTTCTCCACTGTGGTGTTTGAGACCCCCCCCTTCTCTCCTTTCCCTCTCTCTTTTTTCCTCCCTGTGCGTGTCTGAAGGCCGACCCACGCACTTCCATGCGTAGCCGGTGACGGGGTAACGCGTAATTCCCCGCCCCGGGTAGACAGGTAGGACACGTACGTACCCTCTGGTAACGGCCAGGCCCAGGGAGGGGTGATTACCCGAGCTGATACCTTCCGAAAGTGCCGATTGGTCCCTCTGTCCGTTTGTCGGGAGGTGTGAACAATCACCTAAGGCGGGTGTGCCCTCAGTGAGGGCCCCCACAAGGGAGGAGCGCGCCATCGGAGACGCCGGTAATCATGGGGGATTCTTCCGCAATGGTTTCCTCACCTTCCACTATGTCTGCTCACAAACGTAAGTTCAGTGAGTCTCAGCCACAGACGGTTCTTCCATCGTTGCCACAGTTCCTTGTTGTTTCTCGGTCTGACGGAAGGTCACGACTTCTCCACGGTCAACCCTTTCATTATTCAGAAAGGTGTCGACGCAATTGCAGGTCCTGTAAAGTCTTGTTCCAGATTACGGAATGGCACCCTGTTGTTAGAAACACACAGTGCCCTCCAGGCTCAAATATTGCTGCATACTTCTCTGCTCCACACCTTCCCTGTCCGGGTGGAACCGCACCGTACCTTACATTCCTCACGTGGAGTCATTTATACACGCTCCCTCGATGGATTGTCTGACGAAGACATTCAGCACTACCTGTCTGACCAGGGCGTAACGGCTGTTCATAGGGTTATGAAAAGGGTTGACACGAACATCATTCCAACCCGCACTGTCTTCTTGACATTTGACAAAGTTCAACTCCCATCGAAAATCAAAGCAGGCTATGAGATAATTTCCGTTCGCCCTTACGTCCCAAACCCTACGCGTTGCTATCGATGTCAGCGGTTCAGTCACACCAGCCAGTCCTGTTCCAATCCGGCCAAATGTGTTACGTGTGGCAAGGATGCCCATGAGGGTGCTTGTCCACCTCCATCCCCTCGCTGCATCAACTGTATGGGTGACCACGCTGCTTCCTCTCGAGACTGCCCCGTTTTTAAGGACGAAAAGCTCATCCAGGAAATAAGAGTGAAGAAAAAGGTGTCGACCTTTGCTGCTCGAAAATTATTCGCCAGTCGACAGCCCACCGTGCCTCAGACAGGAAAATACAGCACTGTCCTTGCTTCTCCTCGGCCAACAAAGGAGGCGGCCACGCAGACTTGCGACCTCACCTTTAGTACCACGGTCGTCAGATCGGCCAGCGCAAAGATCGCCTGTTCAACCTCACCTCTTTCGCCTGCCCACTCTATGGCTCACCCTTCGTGGGGTTCTGCTAAATCTCGAGCCCAAAAGTCAGACGCCAAGTCTTCGAAAAAAGAGCATACTCGTGAAGAGTTTTTACGTACTGCAACTTCACAACCATCGGTTCCTCCTTCATCTAAACATCATACTTCCAAGAAGGCTACAAAGAAACCCAGTTCCTCTCCTTCTCTGCCAAGGCGAGTCCCATCTACAGCACCACCTGGCGGAAATCGCCCTCGGCCGTCTTCTGTGGCGCCGAGGCGCACTGCTGGCGGCCGGTCAACCAGCCGATTGCTGGTGGCAGGAGCTGCTCCTGACCAACCTATGGATCAGGATCTTCTTCCTTCGACTGAATGCCATTCCATGCTGTCGGTCGCAAGCTCTGAGCAGTCGTTGAGTTGACAGCACTCTTGGTCACATTCCTCCATTTTCTGTTCACCCTATGTCCATTATCCACTGGAATATCCGCGGCATTCGAGCCAATCGGGATGAATTGTCGATCCTCTTACGATCCTACTCGCCAGTCATCTTCTGTCTTCAGGAAACAAAGCTGCGTCCCCATGACCGCTTTGTTCTCCCTCATTTTCAGTCCGTCCGATATGACCTCCCCTCTGTTGAAGGCACTCCAGCCCATGGAGGACTCATGATTCTTCTCCATGATACTCTCCATTATCACCCAATCCCCTTAAACAGTTCCTTCCAAGCTGTCGCCGGCCGTCTTTCCCTTTCTGGATACACGTTCTCTCTTTGTACGGTATACATTCCATCATCCACACCAATGGCACGAGCTGATCTCCTTCATCTTCTTGGTCAGCTTCCATCCCCCTATTTGCTGGTTGGGGACTTAAATTGCCCACCACCCGCTTTGGGGATCTCCACATCCTTGTCCACGTGGCTCACTATTGCTAGACGTCTTCCACCAAGCGGATCTAGTTTGCCTCAACACTGGGGTCCCCACATTTTTGTCTGCCTCCACGACAAATTTATCTCATTTGGACCTTGCGGTCAGTACTGTTCCGCAAGCTCGGCGCTTCGAATAGTTCGCCCTTGGTGATACACACTCGAGTGACCACTTTCCATGTGTTCTTAGACTGCAGCCTCAACTGCCATATATGCGCTCGCGATGCTGGAAGTTTGCCCAAGCCGATTGGACACTTTTTTCGTCTCTAGCAACATTCGATGACCGTCGCTTTCCCAGTGTCGACGATGAGGTCACATATATTACCGACGTTATTCTTACAGATGCGGAAAGTTCAATACCACGCACCTCCGAATTGCCCCGGCGCCCCCCAGTTCCTTGGTGGAACGAGGCATGCCGTGACGCAATACGTGAGCGGCGACGTGCTCTTCGCATTTTCCGTCACCATCCAACTTTGGCCAACTGTATCCGATATAAGCAGCTCTGTGCGCGATGCCGTTGCGTCATCCGCGATAGCAAGAAGGCAAGCTGGAAATTCTTTATTAGCTCATTTAACACCTTCACTCCCTCCTCGGAAGTTTGGAGTCAGCTTCGACGGTTCTCAGGCGCGCCTAGTTTCTCCCCGGTCTCTGGGCTCACCGTCGCGCATGATACCTTAGTGGACCCCGTCGCAATTTCTAACTCATTGGGTCAGCACTTTGCTGAGATTTCGAGCTCTTCAAATTACCCGCCAGCGTTTCTCCCGAAGAAACGTGCAGCGGAAGTGCGACATCTTGCTTTCTCCTCTCAAAATCACGAAAGCTACAATACTGTTTTCTCCATGCGGGAACTCCAACATGCCCTCCAACATGCCCTCTCTTCTTCTCGCTCCTCCGCCCCAGGACCGGATGGTATCCATGTCCAAATGTTGCTGCATTTATCAACCCATAGTCTGCGTTACCTCCTTCGCCTTTATAATCGAATTTGAACCGACAGTACCTTTCCCGGACGATGGCGGGAAGCTATTGTCGTTCCCGTTCCGAAACCTGGAAAGGACAAACATCTCCCCTCTAGCTATCGCCCCATTTCTCTCACGAGTAGTGTCTGTAAGGTTTTGGAGCGTATGGTGAATTACCATTTAGCTTAGTGGCTGGAATCCTGCAGTCTTTTAACACCTGCCCAATGCGGATTCCGAAAGCATCGTTCTGCAGTTGACCATCTTGTTGCTCTCTCCACTTATATCATGAACAATTTTCTCCGGAAACGCCAAACGGTAGCAATATTTTTTGATCTGGAGAGAGCATACGATACCTGTTGGAGGACAGGCATCCTCCACACACTGTTCTCTTGGGGCTTTCGAGGCCGGCTACCCCTTTTTCTTCGCGAATTTATGGCAGAGCGCACATTTAGGGTGCGGGTGAACACTACTCTCTCCTGTACTTTCTCCCGAGAAAACGGGGTACCCCAGGGCTCCGTGCTGAGTGTTGTACTGTTTGCCATCGCCATAAATCCAATTATGGATTGTCTCCTTCCTGATGTTTCGGGCTCCCTCTTTGTGGACGATTTTGCGATCTACTACAGCTCTCAACGGACCAGCCTTCTTGAAAGACGTCTTCAAGGATGTCTCGATCGCCTCCACTCGTGGAGCATCGAAACCGGCTTCCTTTTCTCACCCAGTAAGACCGTTTGTGTTAATTTTTGGCGACGTAAGGAGTTTCTTCCGCCCTCCTTACATCTAGGTCCTGTCAACCTTCCGTTTTCCGACATCGCTAAATTCTTGGGTCTTATGTTTGACAGAAAACTGTGCTAGTCCTCCCACATTTCCTATCTTTCGGCTCGCTGTCTGCGTTCCCTTAACACCCTCCGTGTCCTGAATGGTACCTCCTGGGGAGCGGACCGAGTGGTCCTTCTCCGCCTCTATCGCGCCTTAGTGTGCTCGAAATTGGATTATGGAAGCAGAGTCTACTCCTCTGCTCGGCCGTCTATTCTTCGGCGTCTCGACTCTATCCACCACCGTGGATTACGTTTAGTGTCTGGAGCTTTTTACACCAGCCCTGTGGAAAGCCTTTATGCTGAGACTGCTGAACCTCCACTGTCCAATCGGCGGGCAGTCCTTCTGAGTCGCTATGCTAGCCATCTGTCTTCCATGCCTGCTAATCCAGCCCATGACCTTTTTTTCGACGCCTCCTTTGATGTAGGGTATGCAGGCCGCTCCTCCTCCCTACTACCCCCGGGAGTCCACTTCCGTCAACTGCTCCATTCTCTTTCCTTCCGCTTTCCCAAAACCTTCTTGACAGCTTGGGGTACAGCACCGCCTTGGCTCCGTCCCCGGATCTACTTGCTCCGTGACCTTTGTCAATTTCCCAAGGATGGTACCCCTACACTTGTTTACCGTCGGGCATTTGCTGCTCTATGTGCACAAATGATGGACGCCACATTTATTTACACCGACAGCTCGAAAACATCATTAGGTGTAGGGAGTGCCTATATTGTTGGCGACACCCCAAATCACTTTCGGCTTCCTGACCAGTGTTCGGTTTATACTGCGGAGCTTTACGCTGTTCTCCAGGCTGTCCACTACATCCGCCGCCATCAGCGGATACAGTACGTAATCTGCTCAGATTCTCTCAGCTCTCTCCTCAGTCTCCAAGCTCTTTACCCTGAGCACCCTCTGGTCCACCGGATTCAGGACTGTCTGTGCTTGCTCCACCTGGGGGGCGTCTCGGTGGCGTTCCTCTGGCTCCCGGGACACGCTGGTATCTGTGGGAATGAGGCGGCCGATATAGCGGCCAAGGCTGCAGTCTCTCTTCCTCGGCCAGCTATTCAGTCGCTTCCCTTCACCGATCTACGGAGCGGTTTATGTCACAAAGTTGCTCATTTATGGCATGCGCATTGGTCAACACTTCCCCATAATAAATTGCGGGAAGTGAAAGCCCTTCCTTGCGCTTGGACCTCTTCCTCCCGAACGCGTCGTCGGGAGGAGGTAATTTTAGCTAGACTCCGGATAGGGCACTGTCTTTTTAGTCATCGACATCTTTTAAGCGGCGATCCTCCCCCACTCTGTCCCCACTGCTCTCAGCTGTGGACGATAAGACACCTTTTAATTGAATGCCCCTATTTTAATCCGTTACGCTCCCGTCTACAGCTATCGCCTGATCTAACGTCGATTTTAGCAGATGACACGCGCTCAGCCGACCGCGTTCTCCAGTTTATTAGTGACAGTGAAATGACATCAGTCATTTGAAGCTTTTTTTGGGGACAACCAACCCCTTTCTGTAGTGGATTTTTAAGCATTCCTTCTGCTTTTAGTTTCTCAAATTTTATGACTTTGTTCCCATTGCTGCTGGTTTTAAATTTCGGTTTTTTACTGTTTCCTAAGTCACGGGCTGGGCGCTAATGACCATGGAAGTTTTGCGCCCAAAAAAAAAAACTCAACGAGGTGAGAGTCTCTTACATACCAATCGTCTCTGGAATGAACTACACTCCACATGTATCTCTTACATTTGCTATTACACAAAGGAGGCGGAGAGGTTATGTTTTGATTTGGGCTTGTGCCAGCTGGTGGTGAATGTAGGTTAGGACCCTGTTGTTGACAGACAGAATGGTGGGGGAGCACTGACCTTGACATGTTCAGCACACGTATGCACAAGTACAAAGAGAGGCATTAGCAGGGGTCTGGTTTGCATGGAAGGTATGCCACATCCCTGGCCTTCATACTTTTGGAGAATTGAATGGCTCACCTCCACCCTGTATCCATCTTGCCCCACACATCAGGAACAGATGCCTCTCTGAACATGTTCACACCAGCCTGAACACATTAAATGTGCATCAAAAGCCCATCTGACCATAGCTACAATGACCACACTGGATATGTTTCCTAGGGGAAACTGTCAACCGAGGCATTGGCTTCTGGTAACAACAATTAAATTACACATTCCTTACATTAATGCCTTTAGTCACAAACAATGCAACTGTTTTCAAAATCAACCACGTCTATCAGTCATTTTAGTCTTTACTGGTACTGCAAACGTGATCAGATTATCAAAGAACATGATTGTTGTTGTTGTGGTCTTCAGTCCTGAGACTGGTTTGATGCAGCTCTCCATGCTACTCTATCCTGCGCAAGCTTTTTCATCTCCCAGTACCTACTGCAACCTACATCCTTCTGAATCTGCTTAGTGTATTCATCTCTTGGTCTCCCTCTACGATTTTTACCCTCCACGCTGCCCTCCAATACTAAATTGGTGATCCCATGATGCCTCAGAACATGTCCTATCAACCGATCCCTTCTTCTGGTCAAGTTGTGCCACAAACTTCTCTTCTCCCCAATCCTATTCAATACTTCCTCATTAGTTATGTGATCTACCCATCTAATCTTCAGCATTCTTCTGTAGCACCACATTTCGAAAGCTTCTATTCTCTTCTTGTCCAAACTATTTATCGTCCATGTTTCACTTCCATACATGGCTACACTCCATACGAATACTTTCAGAAATGACTTCCTGACACTTAAATCAATACTGGATGTTAACAAATTTCTCTTCTTCAGAAACGCTTTCCTTGCCATTGCCAGTCTACATTTTATATCCTCTCTACTTCGACCATCATCAGTTATTTTGCTCCCCAAATAGCAAAACTCGTTTACTACTTTAAGTGCCTCATTTCCTAATCTAATTCCCTCAGCACCACCCGACTTAGACTACATTCCATTATCCTTGTTTTGCTTTTGTTGATGTTCATCTTATATCCTCCTTTCAGGACACTGTCCATTCCATTCAACTGCTCTTCCAAGTCCTTGCTGTCTCTGACAGAATTACAATGTCATTGGCGAACCTCAAAGTTTTTATTTCTTCTCCATGAATTTTAATACCTACTCCGAATTTTTCTTTTGTTTCCTTCACTGCTTGCTCAATATACAGATTGAACAACATCGGGGAGAGGCTACAACCCTGTCTTACTCCCTTCCCAACCACTGCTTCCCTTTCATGTCCCTCGACTCTTACAACTGCCATCTGGTTTCTGTACAAATTGTAAATAGCCTTTCGCTCCCTGTATTTTACCCCTGCCACCTTTAGAATTTGAAAGAGAGTATTCCAGTCAACATTGTGAAAAGCTTTCTCCAAGTCTACAAATGCTAGAAACGTAGGTTTGCCTTTGCTTAATCTTTCTTCTAAGATAGGTCGTAAGGTCAGTATTGCCTCACGTGTTCCAGTGTTTCTACGGAATCCAAACTGATCTTCCCTGAGGTTGGCTTCTACTAGTTTTTCCATTCGTCTGTAAAGAATTCGTGTTAGTATTTTGCAGCTGTGACTTATTAAACTGATAGTTCGGTAATTTCCACATCTGTCAACACCTGCCTTCTTTGGGATTGGAATTATTATATTCTTCTTGAAGTCTGAGGGTATTTCGCCTGTTTCATACATCTTGCTCACCAGATGGTAGAGTTTTGTCAGGACTGGCTCTCCCAAGGCCGTCAGTAGTTCCAATGGAATGTTGTCATTGAGCTCTGACTTTGTTACATTGGTTAATCCATGCCTCAATTTGACTGGCAAGGACATTCGATTTTACAATTTCTAGATCTGTAACGTTTCCTGCACATCGTTCTTCTGCTTGTCTTTGATCTGTCACTTTCGGTCATGATACCACTTGTTATTTAAAATGTAAAGAAAGGTTGCCTGATAATGTACTGATTGACTGGAGGACTTGACCTGATTTTTTGCTGCACACCATCACACACACTGCATCTGTACCTCAGGTAACTAGTGTAGTCATTTACATGTGACAGTGACAAATGTGAACAAGCACAGTCTTCCAAAGGTTATGGCAGAGACTTAAGGTGTGTGTCTCAGCTATTTGGTCACCAAAGATAAAAGAGTTAAACTGTGTTGATAGAAGCTTCACACACAAAAACAAATATTCACTACACTTACTCCACATACTACATTAACAGGTCAATTGCGCCCTACCTGAATACTACATTAATAAATTCGAATTCTTTTTAATTTACGTTAGGGATTGATAACCTTAGAAGTTAAAATTGCACATGGATGGATTACTAGTTTAGGATAACAATCTTGCTATCTTCAGATCATAAAACATTGTTGATTAGTGTTGTGCCATTATGGCTTCACACAATCCTAAAATCTACCTTAAAATGACAACATTCATACATGAAATAGTTAAAAACAGCTTTTCATCATTTGGTGCCAGTGTAATCAAATGATGGCCATAAAACAAAGGCAATACGCTGTTAAAACTTCATAAAACACAATCAATATAGTAAACCCGTCATGGCGTTTGGTGTGTTTCAATTTCTGATGAAAAACTGTCTGCTGCTGTTTTCTGTGAAGTTCCAAGAAACTGTCAGAGAAAATGAACTGTTACCTTGATTAGTCTATAATGTAGATGAGACAGCTCTAAACTATAAAATGCTGCCAAACAAAACGCTCACTGCATCAAATGAACCATGGCAGAAATGGAAGAGCCGAATTGTTGCTCCTTGCAGCATCGCTAACGGTACACCCAAGCTTCCCCTGTTTGTTATAGGCAAATGTAAGAAGCCTAGGACATTACTAATGTTCCTTGCCAGTTTATTACAGCAACAAAAAACTGGCCTGTTTGGACTGCAGTCCTGGTTTCTCGATGAGTTTGTTCCACCTGTTGAAAAATAATTGGAACAAAAAATTTGCCTGTTGGTGCTCTATTGCTGTTGGATAATGCACCATCACAGCCATATGAGGAGGATTTAGTAAAAGGGGATATAACAGTCATCTTCCATCCACCAAATGTCACATCACGTATCCAATGGGACCGATGACCTCGCTGTTTGATCCCATCCCCTGAATTAACCAACCAACCATGTATCCAACCAATGGATCAGGGAGTGATAGAATGGTTAACGAGGCAGTATCACAGAAAGTATATCAGCTCAATTTTAGTGAAGCCTCAAGAAGGTTGTAACAGATTTGAAACTTATGAAATCCCTCAATGTCAAAGATACTATCTATATGATTACTGAGTCAAGGGATGAATTATTGAAACCTGACATGCAGCGAATATCTTAGCATAAACTTTTGAAGTTATGACCGAAAGTGACAGATCAAAGACAAGCAGAAGAACGATGTGCGGGAAACGTTAAAGATCTAGAAATTGTAAAATCGAATGTCCTTGCCAGTCAAATTGAGGCATGGATTAACCAATGTAACAAAGTCAGAGCTCAATGACAACCAGACTATTGCTGCTTTTTTGGAAAAAATAAGAAACTGAGGAGGAGGACTCGAACAGTGGTGATGACGAACCACCTATGATATTTCACACAATGGAGCCAAAAATGCATTAGATATTGCCCTTCACTACACCGAGCAGAACTCAACTGCAACACCTGCATACATTTTGTGCATCACAAAATGGAGGAATACTGCAGCTAAGTCTAGAACTTCATCTGCTACACAAAAATCGATAACTGCCTTTCTTACTAACTAATTTTTAATAGTGTATAGACTACCTTCAATTTTTATAGTACTGTACATATGTACTGCATGTACAGTACAGTAGAGTAAATACATACTGTACAGTATTTCTCTTGTTTAGTATATAATAACAGCTGTTATACTGTTAATTACAGCTGCTCTAGAGAGCAATATACATGTGTACAGTAGTAATTTTTGAGTTCAAAGATTTTTTTAAATGTAAATACGAGATTTACTGTAGTTTCTGATAATATGGCCATTTTTGCGTTCCGACCCATACCCTAATCACAAATGTGGCGGATTACAGGAGCTATACTGCATGTAAGATTTAATGGCATAATGCCTTTGTTTTATGACCATCGTGCAATTAGACTAGCCCCAAACGATAAAACGCTGTTTTTAACTACACTGACGGGGAAAAAAATCGAAATGCAAAGGAGGAGTTGTGTGGCATAAACGAAAGTTGGTAGGCGTGTTTCTATTCAAATTACGCGTCAGTCGCATAAGAGTGGCGCTAGTAACGCCAATGAGAGGATGCAAATCAGGTTCGCTTTATATACACGCTGTAAACAGTCGTGAGCGTTACTTACCTTTGAGATCGGACGTGGTGAGTAGATGTGAGTCAAGAACACCTTTAAGGCGACCAAAACGCTATTATCAACACCTCATTGTGTTTGAACTAGGTTGTGTAATAGGGCTACGAGAAGCTGACTGTTCCTTCTACAGTGCTGCAGGAAAGTAGCCACTGGACATGATTGCTGGCGGCGGTGGTCTTAGGAATGTAAGGTCGCAAGGAGACTGTTCTCTGGACGGTCACGTGGCGCTACCGAGAGGGAAGACCATCTTGTTCAGCGTATGATTCTGGCGCATCGTGTATCTGCAGCAGCAATCTGAGCAGCAGTTGGCACCACAGTGACACAACGAACTGTTACAGATTGATTACTTCAAGGACAGCTGCGACCCGAATGTCCTGTGGCGGGCATTCCACTCACCCAAAACCATCTCTATTAGTGACTTCAGTGGTGGTAAGCGAGAGCTCAATGGAGGGCAGGATGGAGTCCTGTTGCGTTTTCTGATGAAAGCTGGTTCTGCTTCAGTGTTGTTCAGGAGAAGACCAATTGGGGCCTGCAACCAATCTGTCTGGGTACTAGAAACACTGGACGTACAGTCGTGCTCAAAAGTATCCGAACGACCTGAATTGCATTTCGCCTGATTCGCATGCAACCCGCATAACGCAGCTGTCTAGCAGGTCCTCTAATCGCTCCTCGCTACAGTCGTTTGGCTATTGAAAATGGTTCCAACAAGTCACCACTAGAAAACACTGCTCTGTATCGCAATAACTAAAGATGTAATACCACGATACTACAAATATCAGGGAACACCTTAACATAGATAAGACGGTCTTTAAGGCTCGTAAGCTCACATTTATTACAATACCGTAAATGACATACGTGAAATGTTACCACTGTCATTATTACATTAGATAGGTAATGCACGTAGTAAGTTCGTCATATTCATGATTTCCTCTTCAAAGTAACATGCCGTACTTATTATTTAACACAAAATGACATTAAAAATTTAAGTTATTCACGAACAGCTAGTTGACAATATGTATGAACTTCAAATGACAAGACGTACCGTCTCAATCTGCATATGTATTCAAACCCAAGTCATGCAGACTAAGCAAAGATTTCGCGACTGACAGAAACTAACAAGTCATTCCTGACTAGGCAAACAGAGAGTGATATACCTCGATTTTAGACAGTATCAGTTAGCAAACATCAACTTTAAATTACATAACGTAAACATTTTTAACGGACGCGAATTCCTCCAGCATCTGTTGTCCCTGTTAACGAACTACGAGAGATGTTAAATATTGCTAATTCTCAAGTAACTTACGTGAAATGCCGTGAGGTAAAGCTTTGTGTTGGACAGGGATTCGAACCCAGAACCTAATCGGATTGTTATCGGAGCACAATCAACTGTGACATATCGGATTTTCTCGGCAGTAGCAAGAAGTTTTAACTGAAATGACGAGACGAAACATTTTTTCCTTCCCAGGACTCCAACCCGGCACCTATTGCTGCTATATTCTAGAGAAAATGAACGTTAAATCTGGGTTTGTTACACCAGCAGCGAGAAGCTATTGTTACTTATTACTCGCACCTCTCGATGCTTTCCTCAAAAAATAAAAAGAGACAGAGAGAGAAAGCAGAAATGTATTTCAAATATCAGCACGGTGACGCCATGTTCTTCTCGTGATGTAAAGCAACGATAGTTGATAGGTAATATCTCGTTGTACTAGCGATATGTATGGCTACTGGGTTACTCGTTAACAATTGTCTGTAATGCAGTTAACGCCCTTGATTACTGATTTGTTATTACTACCATTGTTATTGTTATGCGTCACCTCACAACAGCTTTCCTATAACTCATTGTTGCCGATGCACGTAACGAATGGATCAGGATGAATAGAATGTGGGATGTTTAGTCACAGAGAATATACACATTTATCTCGGCGTCCTGTGTTCAGGGTTATATGAAAATCTCAGTAAGAGAAGACGACAACGGGACGCCGGTGATGCAGGCAATAATACCCAACTATTTCTGTTTACTTAACACCATGACGACAAGTCATGTCTCAGTGTATTTTGATTATAATCCGTTAGCCTTCTTGCGACCTCGTTCTAATACCTCGTGCGAGCAGGCATAATATTTTTCTTTTGAACACCAAGCAATAACACACAAAGATAGTGGATGGAAGGATACAAAGAAACAATCAGGCTCACGGGTGTGGATCCAGTTATGAAAGCAATGAATATGCTGATTAGTATACATTATTTCTGTAGATCTGAAGATGAAAAAGCGCAGATCTGCACAGTGCCCACATCTGCACTTTAGTTTCTGTCTTAATGGGCATAATTGTTTGTTTCTTCTCTTCTGAATTTTCAAATGAATTGATTATTACGTGGCACAGAATAATTAGTTAACTGTGTTTCTTATAGCTTCCATTCGCACAAACATTTTTCTACATTCTCGTGCAATTCATGAAAGTCTACTTGTATGATCACAAGGCTGCACATTGATGCAATCGATTTCGAGGTGCAAAGTGTTTATCTTACTTTTCGTGACAGGTGGGCAAAGTTGATTTCCAAAGACTTTTTATTGTATTGAAATTATCTTTTGTCACAAAGTAACAAGGTAAGTGTTTTATTCGTATATATTTTGTGGAAAACTGTAATCGTGATGGAAGAGTATACACCTGAATGTTTGATACAACTGGTAGGAGAAAAGGCTGCATATTAACCAAACCCTGCGCCTCCCCTCCGTATCCTCCCATGACACGAGCACATGATTCTCCTCACATACCACTACAGAGCTGTTCCTAGCACAGCTGAGAATTGGCAACATCGTCACAAACATTTGGCAACACTGTCAGCAAAATCACTACTGCGTGTGGTATTGAATAGACTCGCTAAATTCACTTGATATTCCCTTTCCATTTGAATGACTTGTGCTACATAATCCTCATGTAAACTAAGACACTGAGACAGAAAATTCAATTTTTTGGCTAAAGAAATGCTATTCTTCACATAAGTGCCAACTTTTATTATCGTTCATGATGCGTTATGAGGCTGAGCGACCAATACCATCATGAGAGTGGTGTGCTGGCAGCAGTGTGTCCACAGCCTTCTTGCGACCTCGATCTAATACCTCGTGCGAGCAGGCATAATATTTTTCTTTTGAACACCAAGCAATAACACACAACAATGCCATACAAAACACTACGAGAAACATTAGGAAAGTCATCCCGCAAGGAGGAAATCGTAGTGTCTTGTGTCGCAACGGCTCAGAGTCGTCAGGTCTAACTGTGGTAGTGGCCAGCGTGTGTGAGCATTTTTTCTGATTTATTTTATGGAGCTGCGAATTTCCAGAAAAAATTCTGTAGCAAAATCGGAAGAAAACCTTTACACATCAAGTCCTCTTGGTAGCCCGACACAGTAAGTTGTGTTAATGGTCATAGATCTCGGCTTTCTGACTGTCAAGCTGCTTCACAATACAAGCATCTCTGAAGAAATTCGAATCGACCATCAACGATATGAATTTCAATATTGTTCTTCACTTAAGATTCACATGCCAGGGTGATAAGTATGAAGGAAATGAACGTCTTGATTACTATAGGGCCTCTATGCTAAATTTCCACAATAGCAATTAGGAACTCTTTGCGGGCATTTGCTAACAGCGGCTCTAGCAACTTATTTTTTCTCTGGGTAGCTTCAAATATGGGCAATTTTGTCGCCTTAAATCCAATTGAATATTTTAAATATCACTTTTGAACAGTGTTCACTTCTCCATTAATTAATGTATGGACCTCAAAACAAGCAATTTGCCTGAGTAGCTATAGAGCAGGTTCTGAAAGGTATTGACACAATGTTTTGCATCCATTTACCATAGGGAATCAAAGAAAGAAACCAAACACAGTATATTGCATTTACTCTCTGTACCTTGACTAACACATATGAATCCATGACAAAAATAAATTAGTTGAAGAATCTCCTGTGAAAGGAAACAGAACAGGATGTGACACTTTCATTATAGCGCACTGAATCAGAAACAATGAAATTAATTCTGTGCAACATTGATGTATTGCATACTAGTGTAATAAAATACTCATCAAATGAAAACGGTTTTGTGGCTCCGTTGCTATCGAGTGTGAGACACAAATCGTAGACAGATTTTATGGGTCACCACTCAACAACATTAAAGCATTTGACCCCGTCGAGAGTGAGGAGTGGAGCAGACATAGTTGGCAGAAGGCGAGGCAGCGCAGTGCCTCAGCCCCCACCGGTAGGCAGCAAACGGGTCCCAGGGAAATCAGACGCATGCGGTGTTCAGAGGCAGATGGTCGGCCAAGAAATCTCTCGCTAAGATATTGTTGAACCAAACTGTTATTACCAATGTGACAGAAAGCGAAATATATTGTAGATTCACCTGAATTACAATCATAGCTTCAACACCGAGAGGAAAAGGGCGATAAAAGTTTTGTCGACGTGTGCTTTCGGGTGCCAGACGTCGTATTAGCAAGTCTCGCGTTTTACCTCAAGACTACGGTCGTAATCAAGAGTGATGTACTCAGACTGCAGTCAAGACTTCCACCGGGAAGTGCCGCAGTCTACAATGTTGCTAGATCGAGCATATTGCTGGACATAGAATTCTGAAGGGAGCACGACTGTATTGTCCACCTTACATGAACGACTCGGCGGTCAATTTTTTTTGTTGTTGTCTAAGACTGTATCTATAACACATATTGCACGCTGAAGACCCAGAAGAATTAAAAAAAATTGTCTATGAGAGCAACGTTAACTATAGCTTTCGAAGTATTCATAGTATTGTATATGTGTGTGTAAACGCCTTTCAATGCCCACACAAGGCTAGACAAGGATACACAGTCTAGCTTCAAAATTATCAATACGCTTCAGTTAGTGGATGAACTCAGACTTAGGTTGATAATCATTTAGAATATTTAGCAGTACTGTACCCATTGGAGTTAAACTCGTTTTCAACCAATGATTCTCACAGCTACAGGAACACTACTTGTGATACCTCCTAGACAAAATACTTACGCAGTGCTATTAGACGAAAAGATCAACCTGACACAAACTGTGGGAAGTTTGTTTTGCAACCTTTGTACCTGAATAAAGAGCTTCTTCTATTTGTGATATTTGTGAACGTTGCTGCAAAAGATTTAAGAGGGAACTAAATTCCTTCAACTACGAAAGAAATCGTCTTAACGGCACTAAATCGTGGTTTGTGAATCGTTTACCAGCCGTACTCTACCGCATTTCGCTAGTTGGAAGGCAAAAACTTACTAACAAATTTCACAGAAGGAAAAGGGGGACGAAATGTCTCCCACTGGAAGGTCATGTTGTTTTACGAGGCGTGTTTTTTTTAAGTAAGTACCGTTTTGAAATTAAAAAAAGACGTGCTAAGATATCTCAATAATTTTATTTTTACATGAAAGCCTGTACCTTAATCTACTTTTCTACATAATTTCCGTCAATATTGAAGCACTTGTCATAACGTTGTACCAGTTTTTGAATATCCTCCTCATAGAAGTCTGCCGCCTGACTTGTTAACCACTTCATCACCACTGTTTGACTCCGTCATCGTCTTGAAGACGCTGACCGCCCGGGTGTTCCTTCAAGTGCAGGAACAGATGGTAGTCACTGGGCGCAAAATCGAGGCTGTATGGAGGATGATCTAGAATTTCCAGTCGAACAGATGTGATGAGATCGTTGGTCTGATTCGCCACATGCGGACAGGCATTGTCTTGCAGCAAAACGATGCCCTTGCTCAACTTCCATGGACTGTTGCTTTGATTCTGGTGTGACGTAGGCCACCCATGTTTCATCGCCCATAACAATTTGGCTTAAAAAATCATCACCGTCGTTGTGGTACCGCTCAAGAAAAGTCAATGAATGCACTGTCTAAACGTTTGGTTTTGTGCACATCCGTCAACATTTTTGGTACACACATGCGCACAACTTTCGGTAATTCAAGTGCTCGGTCACAATGCCATACAAAACACTACGAGAAACATAAGGAAAGTCATCCCGCAAGGAGGAAATCGTAAAGCGTCTGTTTTCTCTCACCTTATTGTCCACTTCCTGCACCAAACTTTCATTAGTGACCGACGGACGCCCAGTCCGTTGTTCATCATGCACATCTGTGCGGCCATCTTTAAATGCTCTCACCCACTTTCTTAACGTTCCATCACTCATAATGTTTTCTCCGTAAACTGCACAGATCTCACGATGAATATCGATCGCTTTTAGGCCTTACGATTATCGGAGGCATCTTAAACACTCAGTACACAACGTAAACATGGAAGAATCAGACTAATGGCGTCAGTGCGCAGATTAAGGTACAGGCTTTCATGTAAAAATAAAATTATTGAGATATCTTAGCACGTCTTTTTTTAATTTCAAAGCGGTACTTACTTAAAAAACACGCCTCGTATTTAAATGATTACAGAATCAGGTAAAATGAACAGTGAGGTTGTCAGTATAAGCACATTACTGTTGTCAGTATGATGCTGCACTGCCCAGGGCCTGTAATGATAAAGGGCCCGTTTAGGTCAGGCATCTTGTATACAGAAGTGGAAGAGAGAGCACCACTAAATTCTACAATCCGTATGCATTGCATACACATAGAAATTACTGTTACAGGGTACTTATGGAGCCCAATGAATGCAATGAATGAATTGCGTATTCTCCGGTGAGAAAGAGCACTGGCAAACAGTCTTCGCTACATTAGGTTACTTAAACTGGTGTCACTCTGAGCTAGAATTTATGGTCATCGACTAAGTGTAAAGTCAATGAGTCGAATGCAGGTTTTGCAACTGAGAAATACTTTCCTACATTACAGGAGCGAATATTAAATTTGAACTAATAGCGAAAATTTTGAACTTGGATAGCTTAGACTGAAAATCTTTCTGTTTATTACAAAGGAAAAAAATTGATTTTCTAAAACATTCTGTGTCATACACAACTTGAAACAGGTCACGTTGGCCAAATCATATGGAAGAACTGACAGCGACGTATATCGGAAGGTAGGAAGATCCCTTGGCTTTTGGTTTGGCAGTATTCGACAGCCATTTCTAGGCGCAAGTAAATGAAGAAAGGCAGCGCGTTTTCGTTATCAAGTAACGTCTTCATCATTTACTTTAGTTTTTAATGTAATCTTCGAGTAATTGCTGATGTTTGATATTAACATGAAAAGGATTCCATAGACAGGGAGAGAACCCGTTCTTGGGCAACTAAATCTATAAAGACCAAAAGGCATTAAACGATCTTTTTCTTTTTCTTTTTTTTTTAATGGTTCAAGTGGCTCTGAGCACTAAGGGACTTAACATCTGAGGTCATCAGTCCCCTAGAACTTAGAACTACTTAAACCTAACTAACCTAAGGACATCACGCACATCCATGCCCGAGGGAGGATTCGGACCTGCGACCGTAGCGGTCGCGTGGTTCCAGACTGTAGCGCCTAGAACCGCTCGGCCACTCCGGCCGGCATTAAACGATCTTCAAGCACATGTGTTCCAGCAGCGGTATGAAGAAAATGATAGTAATAATGACGATAATAATCGAATTATCCGGTAACTTCACACTTCACAGTGAATTTCCTCGAACTAAGAAATTTGCTAAATTAGTGAAAATTTCAAAATGGCTTCACATTGAAGCTATGATGCCTAGAAGAGTCTTTACATCCTGCTGAAATGAGAACAGTATGATCTCCACGTCAGAAGCTTGCTTCTACTTAACCATTTAATAGCCTCGCATTTTTTCCACCGTGACTAATTTTGTTAGCTAAGCCCATCATCCGTTACAGCACACTCCTGGTGCTGAGAAATGTGGAATGAACTATCACATTTACTTTTAAGAGGCACAAACAGACTTACTTTACCTCTGGTAACCTCAAGAAAAAGACGTTATAATCCAGAATGCGCATTAAACATCACGTTCCTTCATTACCAACTGGGCAGAGCCGGTTTATGTTGGGAAATGACAAAGGCGGAAGTCATGGTAAACAGAAATACTGTCGCCAGTAAACTTACTTACATCAGAAAATTTTATTTTATTTGATGAACCGATAGCCATTTGAAGAAACAGGGCTATTATTTTACTTGTACTTGATTGAACTAGAGACGTTGAAAAATTTGGTGCTGGACTGTGATTCGAATTCGTATCTCCTCTTTCGAGGATCTGAATCTCTCAGAACAGTATAGGTCAATCATTTAGTTCCTTTCCAATTGATACTTAAGCTATATTCGTGGATGATAAAGAAGGACGGTAGGTGTGCGGTTCGATTGTCGCTCAGGCACAAAATTTTGTATCCTTATTTTAGATTCAAACACCTACCAGCTGGTAAGAAAAACCGATACGTAACATTTGATTTTACTTAGTTGACAATCCGATTACGTGTTGGTTTCGTATCCCGTCACAGAACTTCACATCATGTCCTTCATCTGTAAATACATGCACACTTTGTTACTTCTGAGTGGAGTGTATCAGACATCTTTCGTGGTTAGTTAACAGGGACGAAAGGGTCTTGATAGGAGTCCCAGTTTATTACAAAAACTGTTGTCTTTTATTTTCAGGTTTAGATTTGGTTACTGCTATTGGCGAAAATTTCGGTAATTCATGACTCTTCACGGCTAGTCAGCAATATGATTAGATTAATACTTGTTCCATAGATCTTAAGTACGACATTTCATAATGATGTGGAACGTGTCATTTTAATGGAAATTTCTTTACATACCATGATTCAATTTCCTTACAACAATTTTTTTACTCTCTCTCTCATTCTTTTATATATATACAGGGTGAGTCACGTAACATTACCGCTGGATATATTTCGTAAACCACATCAAATACTGACGAATCGATTCCACAGACCGAACGTAAGAAGAGGGGTTAGTGTAATTGGTTAATACAAACCATAAAAAAATGCACGGAAGTATGTTTTTTAACACAAACCTACGTTTTTTAAATGGAACCCCATTAGTTTTGTTAGCACATCTGAACATATAAACAAATACGTAATAAGTGCCGTTTGTTGCATTGTAAAATGTTAATTACATCCGGAGATATTGTAACCTAAAGTTGACGCTTGAGTACCACTCCTCTGCTGTTCGATCGTGTGTATCGGAGAGCACCGAATTACGTAGGGATCCAAAGGGAACGGTGATGGACCTTAGGTACAGAAGAGACTGGAACAGCACATTACGTCCACATGCTAACACCTGTTTATTGGTCTTTTTCACTGATGCACATGTACATTACCATGAGGGGTGAGGTACCCGTACACACGTGGTTTCCGTTTTCAATTACGGAGTGGAATAGAGTGTGTCCCGACATGTCAGGCCAATAGATGTTCAATGTGGTGGCCATCATTTGCTGCACACAATTGCAATCTCTGGAGTAATGAATGTCGTACACGCCGCAGTACATCTGGTGTAATGTCGCCGCAGGCTGCCACAATACGTTGTTTCATATCCTCTGGGGTTGTAGGCACATCACGGTACACATTCTCCTTTAACGTACCCCACAGAAAGAAGTCCAGAGGTGTAAGATCAGGAGAACGGGCTGGCCAATTTATGCGTCCTCCACGTCCTATGAAACGCCCGTCGAACATCCTGTCAAGGGTCAGCCTATTGTTAATTGCGGAATGTGCAGGTGCACCATCATGCTGATACCACATACGTCGACGGGTTTCCAGTGGGGCATTTTCGAGCAACGTTGGCAGATCATTCTGTAGAAACGCGATGTATGTTGCAGCTGTTTGGGCCCCTGCAATGAAGTGAGGACCAATGAGGTGGTCGCCAATGATTCCGCACCACACATTTACAGTCCACGGTCGCTGTCGCTCTACCTGTCTGAGCCAGCGAGGATTGTCCACGGACCAGTAATGCATGTTCCGTAGATTCACTGCCCCGTGGTTTGTGAAACCCGCTTCATCGGTAAACAGGTAGAACTGCAACGCATTCTCTGTTAATGCCCATTGACAGAATTGCACTCAATGATTAAAGTCATCACCATGTAATTGCTGATGTAGCGACACATGAAACGGGTGAAAGCGGTGACGATGCAGTATGCGCATGACACTACTTTGACTCAGTCCACCGGCTCTCGCAATGTCCCGTGTACTCATGTGTGGGTTCATGGCAACAGCAGCTAACACACCAACTGCACTCGCTTCTCCTGTGACGGGCCTGTTACGGACCCGTTTGCGTGCTACGACCATACCTGTTGCATACAGTTGGCGGTAGATGTTTTGCAATGTGCGGCACGTTGGATGCTCTCTGTCCAGGTACCGTTCTGCATACACCCTGCAGGCTTCAGCTGCATTTCGTCGACACTCGCCATAGATGAGTATCATCTCCGCCTTTTCAGAGTTTGAATACACCATGGTCACAGTTCCTACAACACTACGCTATCACAGACGTCCGGTAACACGGTGTACTACAGTTGGTCTGCGTGCGGAGACGAATGCAGAATAACAATAGCAGCAAGCGCTACATGCGGACACTGCGACAGCTAGACCAAACCACAACAGTGCACTACAGTCACACTCGTAAACACGGTCGTCATCGTAAACATGTCCCTGCAGATGCTGCTCGCCGACCGTGGCCCGTGTTTGTCACAACACGCAACTGAACGTCGGAGGTTTCAAGCGTCAACTTTAGGTTACAATATCTCCGGATGTAAGTAACATTTCACAATGCAACAAACGGCACTGATTACGTATTTGTTTATATGTTCAGATGTGCTAACAAAACTAACGTGGTTCCATTTTAAAAAAACCTAGGTTTGTGTTAAAAAACATACTTCCGTGCATTTTTGTATGGTTTGTGTTAAACAATTACACTAGCCCCTCTCCTCACGTTCGGTCTGTGGAATCGGTTCGTCAGTATTTGATGTGGTTTACGAAATACAGGGTTATTACAAATGATTGAAGCGATTTCACAGCTCTACAATAACTTTATTATTTGAGATATTTTCACAATGCTTTGCACACACATACAAAAACTCAAAAAGTTTTTTTAGGCATTCAGAAATGTTCGATATGTGCCCCTTTAGTGATTCGGCAGACATCAAGCCGATAATCAAGTTCCTCCCACACTCGGCGCAGCATGTCCCCATCAATGAGTTCGAATGCGTCGTTGATGCGAGCTCGCAGTTCTGGCACGTTTCTTGGTAGAGGAGGTTTAAACACTGAATCTTTCACATAACCCCACAGAAAGAAATCGCATGGTGTTAAGTCGGGAGAGCGTGGAGGCCATGACATGAATTGCTGATCATGATCTCCACCACGACCGATCCATCGGTTTTCCAATCTCCTGTTTAAGAAATGCCAAACATCATGATGGAAGTGGGGTGGAGCACCATCCTGTTGAAACATGAAGTCGGCGCTGTCGGTCTCCAGTTGTGGCATGAGCCAATATTCCAGCATGTCCAGATACACGTGTCCTGTAACGTTTTTTTCGCAGAAGAAAAAGGGGCCGTAAACTTTAAACTGTGAGATTGCACAAAACACGTTAACTTTTGGTGAGTTGCGAATTTGCTGCACGAATGCGTGAGGATTCTCTACCGCCCAGATTCGCACATTGTGTCTGTTCACTTCACCATTAAGAAAAAATGTTGCTTCATCACCGAAAACAAGTTTCGCACTGAACGCATCATCTTCCATGAGCTGTAGCAACCGCGTCGAATATTCAAAGCGTTTGACTTTGTCATCGGGTGACAGGGCTTGTAGCAATTGTAAACGGTAAGGCTTCTGCTTTAGCCTTTTCCGTAAGATTTTCCAAACCGTCGGCTGTGGTACGTTTAGCTCCCTACTTGCTTTATTCGTCGACTTCCGTGGGCTACGCGTGAAACTTGCCCGCACGCGTTCAACCGTTTCTTCGCTCACTGCAGGCCGACCCGTTGATTTCCCCTTACAGAGGCATCCAGAAGCTTTAAACTGCGCATACCATCGCCGAATGGAGTTAGCAGTTGGTGGATCTTTGTTGAACTTCGTCCTGAAGTGTCGTTGCACTGTTATGACTGACTGATGTGAGTGCATTTCAAGCACGACATACGCTTTCTCGGCTCCTGTCGCCATTTTGTCTCACTGCGCTCTCGAGCGCTCTGGCGGCAGAAACCTGAAGTGCGGCTTCAGCCGAACAAAACTTTATGAGTTTTTCTACGTATCTGTAGTGTGTCGTGACCATATGTCAATGAATGGAGCTACAGTGAATTTATGAAATCGCTTCAATCATTTGTAATATCCCTGTATATCCAACGGTAACGTTAGGTGACCCACCCTATATATACATATGCTTTGTTTTTGCTTTTTTTATTATTTGTTTGTTGTGCTCGACTATCGGCCAGGCACGAAAACGTGTGTGAATGAGTTTCTTAGGTTTGAGTACACTTACGAAAGAAATATAAAAACAACTATGAGAGTTACTGATTTATGATGCTTAGTTTGCAGTCAGTTCCGAGTATTTTTAATAACTATGCTCCAGTCCCTAAACCTAGTTACAGAAATGCATTACATATTCCAAGCCGTGGCAGCCGTGTCTTTGAGACGCCAGCTATGGTCACTTCCCAGCCCGCTGTAGGAACACATCGGTTCGTCTTCTTTCTGCTGGTACTGTAACTGAGATTTGGCAACAAGGCAAGGTGATCTGTGGAATTAAGCCTCAAAGTTCACTTGATTTTTCCTGTCATTTCCATTGAATAATCTGAGTTATTATCGCTTGAGGTGTAACACAAGATTGTAAATTTACGGTTTTCAGCCCAGGAAAGTCGTTGCACGTGGGAATCGCAACTAATCTCCTCCTTTAAATAGTGGTTTACGAATTCTAGCCATTATTGCCCTTGTAAGAGGAAGGCACGACAGATACCTCTTCGCTAGCTCTGTGCTAATGTGCTGACCTGTGGAAAAACGTCTGTTATGGTTCGCGGTTCCAGTCCCGCTCAGTATAACGTTTTTATCCCTTTTGTGAAAGAGCTACAAGCAGTCAAATCAAACCTCGATAAGGAAATTGCAAGAAAATACTTTCGGCTCATAGTGGAATGGTGAAAAACTTACAATGTAGCACAACAGATAACGTCTCTTTCCACTGCTAACAAGCAAATTTTGGGTTTCTAGGAATACATAACTTTGTTTATGAAATACCAGATTTGCATACCTCTTGAGTATAACACAGCGTACCAATTAAATACAGACCCAAGATAAATCTAAGTGAGTAGTATTTTACTAATTGATGCCGATAGAGGCACGCTTGTGTACAGATACTCAGTTTTATGAAAACAGATTTTCGTCGTAAGGTTATCGTGGGTAGTTTTATTTCACGTCTTATAATACAGTGCACAATTTTCGTAAGGTTTCTTTTATTGTTGTTAAACAATAGTAAACATGAGAGAGAAATTAATCATCAACGATATATGCGAATTGTCTGATGTTATCTATAACAGCCTGACAATGCACATGCAGTTTATCGATTACATGCATGTAGAAAGCTTGTTCTGAGTTAAAGCTGTCAAACAAGGTTTGAAGAAGACTAAAATGCCACTACCACACGACAGCTAATGTAAAAAATGCTTTTCTGATGTATTTTGGCACGATGCTCTCTCCCCATACATAATAAAAAAGTTTCGAGATGCATCTGCTGCCTGGCCGTCTATTAAACCTGAAAAGAACAAAATGTCGCCGGCCTGAGTGGTCGATCGGTTCTAGACGCTACAGTCTGGAACCGCGAGACGGCTACGGTCGCAGGTTCGAATCCTGCCTCAGGCATGGATGTGTGTGATGTTCTTAGATTAGTTAGGTTTAAGTATTTCTAAGTTCTAGGGGAATGATGACCTTAGAAGTTAAGTCCCATAGTGCTCAGAGCCATTTGAACAAAATGTCGCAGAAGTTAGCCCTTTTTCCACATGCGACTATTTTGGGTTGAGAAGTGAAGGGAATTAAGTTCAAAGTTACATTAGATTGATAACTTCAGCAGACAGCAGAATTGCTTTTTAAAAAATGTAGCAGTGAATGCACTCGAACTCGCGACGTCTTATCTACGCTGCGCGATGCTTGCTGTTATGCTACTAGCTGACACGCAGCTACAGCAGCTCCAGAAGTCAACAACAATTCCTGCAGAAATTCCGCATTCTACAGTGCTGTGAGATAATGCATATGGCCGGATGTAGACTTCTGAGAGACAGACAGTTACAGCTTTTCTTTTGCACTGCATGATGGTTTCAACAAACAGATAGCGCAACAGAGTAGCTCAAGTCGAAAGGAACACTTCCTATTTAAATTTCTGCATCCTACACTGTTGGCAGTTCTGTGTAGCTGGCAGTTACGTGACTTTATTTCGGTGATTACAAAATAGAGTCGAATGTATGCACTGGGTAGCCGAGGAAGCTAGTTCATGGCAATTCGGTCAACCAAGCAAATGAATGTACTGAACATGCTGGAAACCACTACAGGGCGCCTGTGTGTCAGAATTCTCATCCAGTGTGGCGCAACGGCGTTATGATGGAAAAATGAGTCACAGAGAAGAGGATCTGGAGGTCTGTTGGATTGATGATACGTTCATATACTTATGGTCTGGGTTCGGTTCCAACTTCTGCCGATGACTTTTGATAGGTAGAGACAGCTTCTATTCTCTTCTGGCTACGCCAAATGAAGAAGATATAAGGCACTGTGGTCTGAAATTCACATTAAACATGATATTCCTTCTCTACCAAGTAGACGTTAGGTTGAAACACAATAAAGTCAGGAGTGGCGACATGTAGAAACTCTATCACCTGTAACCTTTCTTATATTAGTTATTTATTTCTAGTGACGAAACAAACGCTATATAGGGTCACAGAACACTTATTCCATCTTTTATTTGATCTTCTGTATGTCGATAAAATTGGTTCTGAACTGGGAATGCAACTCAGACCGCCCTTAACGCGGTATTTGATCCCTTCGTGTCAATACAGCTCGACTACAATTTGTTGTTTGTTCAAAACTGCAGATTCCTCAACATCTCCACATATTGCGAGTGAATGGTTTCGAATCCTGGCCCGACACTTAAGTTTTCATTATGTATTATCAAGCCCTAGCATGACAACACCTATCTGCTGATGGATAATAATTTTGATTTTTAATGTATTTTCATTTGTTGTCAACACTAACGATATCTGATGTTTTTGACTCCCAGTGAGACACAGAACTATTTGCGAGATCACTGTAAGTTCAAGGATGTTATTCCGAGCTGCTGGTGGAGAAAAATTCGGTAGCTGACGTCATTTTGTGTTTAGTCAACAACGATTACCAGTCAGCACTGAACTCTTCGTCCTATTATTTCTGGCTCAAACATGCTCACATGTCGCTGCTGGTGTAACAAACCCATATTTAACGTTCGTTTTCTCTAGAACATAACAGCAATAGGTGCCGGGTTGGAGTCCTCGGAAGGAAATAATTAAAGTTTCGTCTCGTCATTTCAGTTAAAACTTCTTACTACTGCCGAGAAAATCCGATATGTCACAGTTGATTGTGCTTCGATAACAATCCGATTAGGTTCTGGGTTCGAATCCCTGTCCAACACAAAGCTTTACCTCACGGCATTTCAAGTAAGTTACTTGTGAAGAAGCAATATTTAACGTCTCTCGCAGTTCGTTAACAGGGACAACAGATGCTTGGTAGGAATTCGCGTCCGTTAAAAATGTTTACGTTATGTAATTTAAAGTTGATGTTTGCTAACTGATACTGTCTATAATCGAGCTATATCACTCTCTGTTTGCCTAGTCAGGAATGACTGTTAAGTTCTGTCAGTGCCGGCCAGGGTGGCCGAGCGGTTCTAGGCGCTACAGTCTGGAACCGCGCGACCGCTACGGTCGCAGGTTCGCATCGTGCCTCGGGCATGGATGTGTGTGATGTCCTTAGGTTAGTTAGGTTTATGTAGTTCTAAGTTCTAGGGGACTGATGACCTCAGAAGTTAAGTCCCATAGTGTTCAGAGCCATTTTTCTATCAGTCACGAAATCTTTGCTTAGTCTGCATGACCTGGGTTTGAATACGTATGCAGAATGAGACGGTACGTCTTGTCATTTGAAGTTCATACGTATTCTCAACTAGCTGTTCGTGAATAACTTAAATTTTTAATGTCACTTTTTGTAAAATAATAAGTACGGTATGTTACTTTGAAGAGGAAATCATGAATATGACGAACTTACTACGTGCATTACCTATCTGATGTAATAATGACACTGGTAACATTTCAGGTACATGGCTATTACAAATGATTGAAGCGATTTCATAAATTCACTGTAGCTCCATTCATTGACATATGGTCACAACGCACTGCAGAAACGTAGAAAAACTCAAAAAGTTTTGTTCGGCTGAAGCCGCACTTCAGGTTTCTGCCGCCAGAGTGCTCGAGAGCACAGCGAGACAAAATGGCGACAGGAGCCGAGAAAGCGTATGTCGTGCTTGAAATGCACTCACATCAGTCAGTCATAACAGTGCAACGAGACTTCAGGACGAAGTTCAACAAAGATCCACCAACTGCTAACTCCATTCGGCGATGGTATGCGCAGTTTAAAGCTTCTGGATGCCTCTGTAAGGGGAAATCAATGGGTCGGCCTGCAGTGAGCGAAGAAACGGTTGAACGCGTGCGGGCAAGTTTCACACGTAGCCCACGGAAGTCGACGAATAAAGCAAGTAGGGAGCTAAGCGTACCACAGCCGACGGTTTGGAAAATCTTACGGAAAAGGCTAAAGCAGAAGCCTTACCGTTTACAATTGCTACAAGCCCTGTCACCCGATGACAAAGTCAAACGCTTTGAATATTCGGCGCGGTTGCAACAGCTCATGGAAGAGGATGCGTTCAGTGCGAAACTTGTTTTCGGTGATGAAGCAACATTTTTTCTTAATGGTGAAGTGAACAGACACAATGTGCGAATCTGGGCGGTAGAGAATCCTCACGCATTCGTGCAGCAAATTCGCAATTCACCAAAAGTTAACGTGTTTTGTGCAATCTCACAGTTTAAAGTTTACGGCCCCTTTTTCTTCTGCGAAAAAAACGTTACAGGACACGTGTATCTGGACATGCTGGAATATTGGCTCATGCCACAACTGGAGACCGACAGCGCCGACTTCATGTTTCAACAGGATGGTGCTCTACCCCACTTCCATCATGATGTTTGGCATTTCTTAAACAGGAGATTGGAAAACCAATGGATCGGTCGTGGTGGAGATCATGATCAGCAATTCATGTCATGGCCTCCACGCTCTCCCGACTTAACCCCATGCAATTTCTTTCTGTGGGGTTATGTGAAAGATTCAGTGTTTAAACCTCCTCTACCAAGAAACGTGCCAGAACTGCGAGCTCGCATCAACGATGCATTCGAACTCATTGATGGGGACATGCTGCGCCGAGTGTGGGAGGAACTTGATTATCGGCTTGATGTCTGCCGAATCACTAAAGGGGCACATATCGAACATGCCTAAAAATGCCTAAAAAAACTTTTTGAGTTTTTGTATGTGTGTGCAAAGCATTGTGAAAATATCTCAAATAATAAAGTTATTGCAGAGCTGTGAAATCGCTTCAATCATTTGTAATAACCCTGTATGTCACTTATTGTAATAAATGTGAACTTACGAGCCTTAAGGACAATCTTACCTGTGATAAGGTGTTCCCTGATATTTGTAGTATCGTGGTATTACTTTACATCTTGAGTTATTGCGATACAGAACAGTGTCTTCTAGCGGTGACTTGTTGGAACCATTTTCAATAGTAAAACGACTCTACTGAGGAGCGGTTGCCGGCCGAAGTGGCCGAGCGGTTCTAGGCGCTTCAGTCTGGAACCGCGTGACCCCTACGGTCGCAGATTCGAATCCTGCCTCGGGCATGGATGTGTGATGTCCTTAGGTTAGTTAGGTTTGAGTAGTTCTAAGTTCTAGGGGACTGATGACCTAAGATGTTAAGTCCCATAGTGCTCAGAGCCATTAGAGCGCTGCTAGACAGCTGCGTTATGCGGGTTGCATGCGAATAAGGCAAAATGCAATTCAGGTCGTTTGGATGCTTTTGAGCATGACTATACACCTGGAGTTACAGTCTCGGTTGCAGGGGTTATACTATGCACCTTCACTGCAAATTTGTACGTCACGCTGATGAGTCGACCTCTGGTTTCGAGCGGCTAACGGAAGTGGTATAAAGGCTGCCAGTCTTGCTTGCGAGATGAAAGCAGAGCTGACCATTTGCAGCATTGTGGACAGGACCGATTGCGGACCTCTAGTACAGAGCCGAGTGGAGAGTCTGAATCAGAAGCTCAGACGGTTCTGCGACCATGTAGGCTGCAGATTCCTTGACTTGCGCCAAAAGGTGGTTGGGTTTCGGGTTCCGATGAATGGGTCAGGAGTCCACTGTGCGCAGGAGGTGGCTACACGGGTAGCAGGGGCTGTGTGGCGTGGACTGGACGGTTTTTTAGGTTAGAGGGTCTCGGGAAAACACAAAAAGGGTTAGTTGAAAGAGGAAGGAAGGGACCAAACTGCTAGGTCATCGGTCCCCACAAAAAGGGCTTCAGTCACAAAGGGTGCAGATGAACACAGGAAGAACGTAGATACAGGAACCATCGGTACAACAGCTGTAATTTGTCGTAGCTGTGTTGGAAAAGTACCAGAGCTCCAAGCACTAACAGAAAGCACTGATGCTCAAATCGTTACAGGCACTGAATGTTGGCTAAAGCCGGAGATAAGCTCATCGGAAATTTTCGCGAAGAACCTAACGGTGTTTCGAAAGGACAGGCTAAACACGGTTGACGGTGGCGTGTTTGTTGGTGTTAGAAGTTGTTTATCTTGTCGCGAAATTGAATTATCTAGTTCCTATGAGTTGGTCTGGGCAGAGGTCATTGTTGGCAACCGGAATAAATTAATAACTGGATACTTTTACCGGCCTCCCAATTCAGATGATACAGTTGCTGAAAGGTTCAAAGAAAACGAGTTTGATTTCAAACATGTACCCGACTCATACGATTATCGTTGGTGATGACTTTAATTTACCCTCGATATGTTGGCGAAAATAATAATTCCGGAGGTACGCAGAAAACATCATCCGAAATTATGCTGAACGCATTCTCTGAAAATTATTTCGAGCAATTAGTTCATGAGCCCACCTCGAATGGTAAACAGTTGTGAAAACTCACTCGACCTCTTAGCAACAAATAATCCTGAGTTAATAACGAGCGTTAAAACGGATACAGGGATTAGTTCAAATGTTCAGATGTGTGTGAAATCTTATGGGACTTAACTGCTAAGGTCATCAGTCCGTAAGCTTACACACTACTTAACCCTAAATTATCCTAAGGACAAACCCACACACCCATGCCCGAGGGAGGACTCGAACTTCCGCCGGAGGGATTAGTGAACACAGGATTGTCGTAGCGAGACTGAATATTGTAACCCCAAATCCTCCAAAATTAAACAAATAATATACCTCTTCAAAGAAGCACATAAAAATTCAATTGACGCCTTCCTGGGAGACAATCTCCACTCCTTCCAAATTAATAATGTAATTGTAGACCAGATATGGCTTGAATTCAGAGATATAGTATCGGCAGAAATTGAGAGATTTATACCAAATAAATTAACAAACGACGGATCTGAGCCTCTTTGGTACACAAAACGGGCCAGGAACAACGAAACAAACATGCAAAATTTAAACAGAAGCAAAATCCCCAAGACTGGCCATCTTTTACAGAAGCTCGAAATTTAGAGCGGACTTCAACGCGACATGCTTATAATAGTTTTCACAACAAAACTTTGTCTCGAAGCCTGGCAGAAAATCCAAGGAGATACTGGGCGTATGTAAAGTATGCTACAGGCAAGACACAATGCCTTCTCTGCGTGATAGCAATGGAGATACTATCGAAGACAGTGTTGCCAAAGCAGAGTTACTAATCAGAGCCCTTCGAAATGCCTTCACAAAAGAAGACGAAGTAAATATTCCAGAATTCGAATCAAGAACAGCTACCAACATTGGTAACGTAGAAGTAAGTATCCTCGGAGTAATGAAGCAACTCTACTCACTTAATAAAAGCAAGTCTTCTGGTCCAGACTGTATACCTATTAGGTTCCTTTCAGAGTATGCTGATGCTATAGCTTCATACTTAACGATCATACGAGCTGTTCGCTCGACGAAAGAACCATACCCAAAGAGTGGAAAATTGCACAGGTCACACAAATATTCCACTAAATTACAGGCCCATATCGTTAACGTCGGTATGCAACAGGATTTTGTAACATGTATTGTGTTCGAACGTCATGATTTACCTCGAAGAAAACGGTCTGTTGACACAGAGTCAACATGGAATTAGGAAAGATCGATCTTGTGAAACACAACTGAAGTGTTGAGTGCTGTTGTCAAGCGATTTCAGATTGATTCCGTATTTCTGGATTTCCGGAAGGCTTATGACACTGTACCACACAAGCAGCTTGTAGTGAAATTGCGTGCTTATGGAATATCGTCTCAGTTATGTGACTGGATTCGTGATTTCCTGTCAGAGAGGTCACAGTTCGTACAAATTGGCGGAAAGTCGTCGAGTAAAACAGAAATTGTATCTGGCGTTCCCCAAGGTAGTGTAATAGGCCCTTTGCTGTTACTTATCTATATAAACGATTTGGGAGGCAATCTGAGCAGCCCTCTTAGGCTGTTTGTAGGTGACGCTATCGTTTATCGACTAATAAAGTCATCAGAAGATCAAAGCAAATTTCAAAACAATTTAGAAAAGATATCTGTATGGTGCGAAAATTGACAATTGACCCTAAATAACGAAAAGTGTTGGGTCATCCACATGAGTGCTAAAAGGAATCCGTTAAACTTCGTTTACACGATAAATCAGTCAAATCTAAAGGCCGTAAATTCAACTAAATACTTAGGAACCACAATTACGAACAACTTAAGTCGGATGGAACACAGAGAAAATGTTGTGGGGGAGGCTAACCAAAGACTGCGTTTTATTGGCAGGACGATTAGAAAATGCAACAGATCTACTAAGGAGACTGCCTACACTACGCTTGTCCGCCCTCTTTTAGAATATTGCTGTGCGGTGTGGGATCCTTACCAGATACGATTGACGGAGTACATCGAAAAAGTTCAAAGGAGGGCAGCACGATTCGTATTATCGCGAAATATGGGAGAGAGGGTCACTGAAATGATACTGGATTTGGGATGGACATCATTAAAACAAAGGCGTTTTACGTTGCGGCGAAATCTTCTCACGGAATTCCAATCACCAACTTTCTCCTCCGTATGCGAAAATACACACATCAAAAAAAGCTTTGCATCATCTCGGTTTCGAGAGTTCCGGAACTTGTACAGAAAATTGGAATAGGGATCAACATAAACATCATTTCCGCCCTTTTTATTGTTGATGAAAACCACACATTGCATGTTGTACCGCCATACAGCGAGACCTTCAGAGGTACCTCTAATACCAAGTAGCACGTCCTCTTGCATTGGTACATGCCTATATTTGTCGTCGCATACTATCCACAAGTTCATCAAGGCACTGTTGGTCCCGATTGTCCCCTTCCTCAACGGCTATCAGGTGTAGATCCCTCAGAGTGGTTGGTGGGTCATGTCGTCCATAAACATCCCTTTGCAATCTATCCCAGATATGTTCGATAGGATTTATGTCTGGAGAACATGCTGGCCACTCTAGTCGAGCGATGTTGTTATCCTGAAGGACATCATTCACAAGGTGTGCACGATGGGGGCGCGATTTGTCGTCCATGAAGACGAATGCCTCGCCAATATGCTGCCGATATAGTTGTACTATTGGTCGGAGGATGGCATTCACGTATCGTACAGCCGTTACGGCGCCTTCCATGACCACCAGCGGCATACGCCGGCCCTACATAATGCTACCCCAAAACAGCAGGGAACCTCCACCTTGCTGCACTCGTTGATCAATGTGTCTAAGGCGTTCAGCCTGATCGGGTTGCTCCAAACACGTCTCCGACGATTGTCTGGTTGAAGACATGTGCGACGCTCATCGGTGAAGAGAACGTGATGCCAATCCTGAGCGGTCCATTTGGCATGTTGTTGGGTCCATCTGTACCACGCTGCATGGTGCTGTGGTTGCAAAGACAGACCTCGCCACGGACGTCGGGAATGAAGTTTCACACAGTTTGAGTCGTAACACGACGTCCTGTGACTGCGTAGAAAGTATTATTCAACATGGTGGCGTTATTGTCAGGGCTCCTCCGAGCCATAATCTGTAGGTAGCGGTCATCCACTGCAGTAGCAGCCCTTGGCCTGCCTGAGCGAGGCATGTCATCGACAGTTCTTATCTCTCTGTACCTCCTCCATGTCCGATTGGTTCACTCCAAGACGCCTGGGCACTTCCCTTGCTGAGAGCCCTTCCTGGCACAAAGTAACAATGCGGACGCGATCGAACCGCGTTATTGACCGTCTAGGCATGGTTGAACTACAGACAACACGAGCCGTGTACCTCCTTCCTGGTGGAATGACGAACTGATCGGCTGTCGGACCCCCTCCATCTAAGAGGCACTGCACATGCATGGTTGTTTACATCTTTGGGTGGGTTTAATGACATCTCTGAACAGTCAAAGGGACTGTGTCTGTGATACAATATCCACGGTCAATGTCTGTCTTCAGGAGTTCTGGGAACTGGGGTGATGCAAAACGTTTTTTGATGTGTGTATCTTTTTGACACCGACTTACATAAGGACAAATGATCACCATGATAAAATAAGGGAAATCAGAGCTAGTACGGGAAGATGTACGTGTTCTTTCTTTCCCTGCGCTATACGAAATTGGAATAATAGAGAATAGTGAAGGTGGTTCGATGAACCCTCTGCCAGGCACTTAAATGTGATTTGCAGAGTATCCATGTAGCTGTAGATGTAGACCTGTTGTGCTGCCTTTCATGAACAGCATTCCAAGTGGCGTTTTCCAACAGGATAACGCTCTCCCACGCACCTGTGTTGTTATCCAACATCCTTTACAGCGTGTCGACATGTTGCCTCGGCCTGCTCGATCACTAGATCTGTCTTTAGTCGAGCACATACGGAGCATCATCGGACGACAACTCCGGCGTCATCCACAAACAGTATTAATCGTCCTTTTAATGACCGACCCAGTGCAACAGGCATGGAACTCCATCCCACAAATTGATATACAGCATGTGTACAACACAACACGCATGTTTGCATCCTTGCATTCAACATTCTGACAGTTACACTGGTTATTATTGTACCAGCATTTCAGATTTGCTTATTATTAGCTTCTTTTAACGACCAACGGTCTCAAGGTGTGCTTTGGGGAATCTATAGGCCAGTTCACTAGACAGAGAATCTAGAGAAAGAATCCAGATTGCTACTCAGAGTTTTTATCTCAGTGCCAGAATTCTCAGCAAGCTCTTTTGCTGCTTTTAAGACAGGAGAAGTGTAAAATGCTGTCCTGATGAAGTTCTTTCAAGCTGTCGCACGCTGCTTCCTCGAGTTTCCTTGGTTGGAATAGGTCCTCCTTGTCTTGCAGTTATCGAGCAAGTGGCGAGTTATCCCTGGCACTTTGGCGAGTACACATAAACTTACAAAAAATTCTGATGGCTGCACAGCATCAAGTAAGGAAAATGCAGTCGTTGCAGTACTGATACCACTGCGAATGTTACACAGTTTCTGCAGCGCAATAGTCAACCTAGGAACGATGTCTCGAAAATGCACGACAGCATCATGCTTCCCTATTCAATGTGTTTCACACAGTTTCTTAACTGTTTGAGTCTTTCCTACTGTATTTCTTCCTCTAGTAAGTGTCATTGTTGAGCAATGCCCCGATGAAGTTCGCTACGGAACCAGTTATACCCATAGCATTTCGTACGCTGTTTAGAATACAGGCTGTGCTTAGTGAAAGATTGAGCCTGTGACTAGCACAGCGACTGTAAATTGCTAATTGCTGTTCCTGTGATATAACTGCATAGACTTCTTTAAATTTACCGCTCATATTCGCTCTTCCGTCGTAGGATTGTTCTCTGCAAGAAACTACATCAGTGCCATTTGCTTTAATGAATTTTACAAATTCTTCTCTTACGACACTACTCTCAACACCAAAGAAACGTATGCATAGCGGTAACTGTTCAGAGATGCTTATATCAGTTGTCTCATCTGCTATTATGGTGAAACATTTGGATTCCTGTCTTTGCGGAATCATCCATTTCTCCAGTAATAACATCAGAATATCATTCTATTAAACAATTTTGTGTTGTCTTGCTTGTATAACTGGCGTTTCAGAGACAGACTGCATGTGTTGTATTAATATTTCATCCCGTGCGTCCATTCGAAATTTCAGCAAAACACGAAAGTTACCCTCCGAAGTAGATTCCAATGATTCACTGTCCATCTCCGACTACCTTCACCAAACAATAATCCGTCTCTATGCCCCCGCAAGGGTATATTTTGGGCTCCATATAACATTATTGTCCTTATAATTGCGATTTTTTTTTTCTGTTTTCGTCCACTCTTCTCTTTCTAACCTCATTCATTCTTGTTAAAACATCCGTCGACTTCCCTTCAGTCCCATGCAGAAAGTTCTTCCAGGTAACCATACTTGTCTTTGATACTCTTGCTCTGGGTGACTATGTATAATTTTAGTGGCTTTCTTATACATTTTCATTGGTTCATTTACTAGTCTTCCTAATTTTACATCATTATTACCTCTTCCCCCCCCCCCCCTCTCCCCCCAACCGGAGAGAACGGAAAGTTCAAAGAATCCGGCACTTAATTGCTGCTGTAGGCCAGCCAAACATTTTCCTCCAGCCGTTTTCTCTGGAACGATCGCATTTTATTGCCTTCTGCAACTATCGGAAAGCAAAATTTGGCAGTAGATACCCGAATGCACTTTAACCATTGGAATATTTCCTCGTCCGCCACATGTTGACTTCTGTTCACCAAATAACCAATATTATGTTCATCCATAATAATCTCGTCATCACATAAACCACTGGCTTTGCTTAATAGACGAATTACTTGTAGAAGCTGAATTCACAATCGCTGAGAGTGATGCCACTTCTCCAACATTAATTTCACTTTCACCTTTTAAATTTTTACAAAAAGAACCAGTGAAGTGTATTTGTCGTTTAGACCCACTAATAGCCGCGCGGGATTAGCCGAGCGGTCTCAGGCGCTGCAGTCATGGACTGTGCGGCTGGTCCCGGCTTAGGTTCGAGTGTTCCCTCGGGTATGGGTGTGCGTGTTTGTCCTTCGGATAATTTAGATTAAGTAGTGTGTAAGCTTAGGGACTGATGACTTTAGCAGTTAAGTCCCATAAGATTTCACACACATTTGAACGTTTGAACACACTAATATCGTCAGTCACCTGTCTAAACGCACAGCGGGAAGCAAACACAATAATGTACGCTTACAAGCGATTACCGCGGTGATCACGTTCATTCCACAAGTAACAGATTGCCAGCGCTGCTTGTTTACGTTATACCGAATAGGAATGGCAATGCTTCTACTACGATCATCTGCCGGCCGCAGTTGCAAGTACATGCGTGGCTCACGATTACAATGTTCTGACAAGCGATGTTTTATACGAACCCCGTCTGGGGGGGGGGGGGGCACTGCCAACTTAACAGATATATCATTAACAGCACTGAGTCCTGTTCTGGAGCCCGCATCTCGTGGTCGTGCGGTAGCGTTCTCGCTTCCCACGCCCGGGTTCCCGGGTTCGATTCCCGGCGGGGTAAGGGATTTTCTCTGCCTCGTGATGGCTGGGTGTTGTGTGCTGTCCTTAGGTTAGATAGGTTTAAGTAGTTCTAAGTTCTAGGGGACTGATGACCATAGCTGTTAAGTCCCATAGTGCTCAGAGCCATTTGAACCATTTTTTCCTGTTCTGGAGTAACCATTACAGTAAGTAGTGAATGTCGAGTTGCGCTGTCAGTTTTATTTGTTTCACAATGGCAGATGCAGCAATCACAAGTCCACCGCACGAAGCCGGCCGTTGTGGCGCGTCAGTCTGGAACCGCGAGACCGCTCCGGTCGCAGGTTCGAATCCGGCCTCGGGCATGGATGTGTGTGATGTCCTTAGGTTAGTTACGTTTAAGTAGTTCTACGTTCTAGGGGACTGATGACCTCAGCTGTTAAGTCCCATAGTGCTCAGATCCATTTGCACCATTGTTTTTTTGAACCACCGCACGAGCTACCTATGGAGTGAAGCTAGGAAAGAGTCACCAAATGCTGTTTTTGAGAACTGATACGAAATTTGCAGCAGTAGGTAGCATTGTTGAAAAGGGACCCTGTAAATAACGCACTTCCATTAAAAATTGAGGAGTCGAAGTAGAAAACGTTGTAAGGGCCAAATGTGACACTTTCCGGAAGAATCAAAAAACAGTGTACACTACTGGCCATTAAAATTGCTACACCACGAAGATGACGTGCTACAGACGCGAATTTAACGGACAGGAAGAAGATGCTGTGATATGCAAATGATTAGCTTTTCAGAGCATTCACACAAGGTTGGCGCCGGTGGCGACACCTACAACGTACAGACATGAGGGAAGTTTCCAACCGATTTCTCATACACAAACAGCAGTTGTCCGGCGTTGCCTGGTGAAACGTTGTTGTGACGCCTCGTGTAAGGTGGAGAAGTGCGTACCATCACGTTTCCGACTTTGATAAAGGTCGGATTGTAGCCTATCGCGATTGCGATTTATCGTATCGCGACATTGCTGCTCGCGTTGGTCGAGATCCAATGACTGTTAGCAGAATATGGAATCGGTGGGTTCAGGAGGGTAATACGGAACGCCGTGCTGGATCCCAACGGCCTCGTATCACTAGCGGTCGAGATGACAGTCATCTTATCTGCATGGCTGTAACGGATCGTGCAGCCACGTCTCGATCCCTGAGTCAACAGATGGGGACGTTTGCAAGACAACAACCATCTGCACGAACAGTTCGACGACGTTTGCAGCAGCATGGACTATCAGCTCGGACACCATGGCTGCGGTTACCCTTGACGCTGCATCACAGACAGGAGCGCCTGCGATGGTGTACTCGACGAACCTGGGTGCACGAATGGCAATACGTCAGTTTTTCGGATGAATCCAGGTTCTGTTCACAGCATCATGATGGTCGCATCCGTGTTTGGCGACATCGCGGTGAAAGCACATTGGAAGCGTGTATTCGTCATCGCCGTACTGGCGTATCACCCGGCGTGATCATATGGGGTGCCATTGGTTACACGTCTCGGTTACCTCTTCTTCGCACTGACGGCACTTTGAACAGTGGCCGTTACTTTTCAGATGTGTTGCGACCCGTGGCTCTACCCTTCATTTGATCCCTGCGAAATCCTCCATTTCAGCAGGATAATGCACGACCGCATGTTGCAAGTCCTGTACGGGCCTTTCTGCATACAGAAAATGTTCGACTGCTGCCCTGGCCAGCACATTCTCCAGATCTCTCACCAATTGAAAACGTCTGGTCAATGGTGACCGAGCAACTGGCTCGTCACAATACGCCAGTCACTACTCCTGATGAACTGTGGTATCGTGTTGAAGCTGTATGGGCAGCTGTACCTGTACACGCCATCCAAGCTCTTTTTGACTCAATGCCCAGGCGTATCAAGGCCGTTATTATGGCCAGAGGTGGTTGTTCTGGGTACTGATTTTTCAGAATCTATGCACCCAGACTGCGTGAAAATGTAATAACATGTCTGTTCTAGTATATTATATTTGTCCAATGAATACCCGTTTATCATCTGCAATTTCTTCTTGGTGTAGCAGTTTTAATGGCCAGTAGTGTATATCTGTTTGTACACAACAGATTTTTATCTAATTAGCTGAGAAGGTATTTTCATATCACAGACTTGTGCTGCTCACAGCATCCCCGTAAAAAGTAATAAGTCAAATTAGAAAATAAATACTTTATTAAGAATGTTCTAAGTGACATACCAGAAAACTGATTGGTGCCAATACGAAAGTTTTCACATACCGATTATCGCAAAGAAGAAAGCAACAGACAGCCACTGTCAATAATGGTGTTCATTTACACATACAGTGCGATTACGGTTTCGAACTGACAGATACATCTTCAGATGGCTGTTCATCTTCATATTACGTTTGTTGTTTTTTACATTAGTTATTGGCTGTGGCTTTTTTCAACAACTAATGTAACAACAACCAATGCAATACAAACTTTTCGAAACCAGTAACGAAGCTGTGTGTGTAAATAAACACCATTATTCTTTACAGGTATAAACTTGTATGTTATATGCAGCCACGGTCTCAAAAATGCGTTTTCGACGAAATAGCAGTAAGAAAGTTGTTGTTCCAAATGGCATTAATATTGAGGCACTACGTATCATTTGTGATAATAGAAGTACCGAAATAGAGTATCAGGTTTTTAAATGGTGAGGCAGCAGTCAAAGAAAACCACTCCTCATTGGGTATCTTTTAAATTTTGGAGCTCCATAGTGAAACAGGGCTTGGCACAAAGAACGTCCGCCATATACTAACGCGTGTTTGAAAGACTTTGTGCATGGTTTGACACCTGGATCACGACTACGAGCATGCAACAGAGCACCGAGAATACATTAGCACTGAAAACGCGTTTTGCGAAGTAAAAGGCACTTAGAATGTTGTGCATTTGCACTCTTAATTTGAGAATTAGTTACTTCCGTGTTCTGCAGACCAGCGGCAAGACGCAATCAGTACCTTCACGGCGCGATAACAATGGTGGCGTCACTGATGACAGAGGTACCAAACACGGTTTTCCGAAAGTCCTTAACCAAAGAAGACGAGGGAAATTCTCCAGCGTTCGAATCTAGAACAACAGCCAACGTGAGTAACTTAGAAGAAGATATGTACGGTGTAGCGAAGCAGCTTAAACCTCTTAATAAACCGAAGGCCTCCGGTCCAGGTTGTATATGAGTCTTGTTCCTTTCAGATATGATGGTACAACAGCTCTGTGCTTAGCAGTAGTATACAACTGCCCGCTCTTCGAAAGATCCGTACTGGAAAGTTGCGCAAGTCACACCAGCACCATAGAAAGGAAATAGCAATAATTCGTTGAATTACAGACCCATATCACTAACGTCGATTTGTAGGATTTTAGAACATATGTTGTGTTCGAACATTACGCATTACCCCAAAGAAAGCCGGCCAGGGTGGCCGAGAGGTTCAGTCTGGAGCCACGCGACCGCTACAGTCGCAGGTTCGAATCCTGCCTCGGGCATGGATGTGTGTGATGTCCTTAGGTTAGTTAGGTTTAAGTAGTTCTAAGTTCTAGGGGACTGACGTCCTCAGCTGTTAAGTCCCATAGTGCTCAGAGCAATTTTGAACCTCAAAGAAAACGATTTATTGACAAACATCCAGCACGGATTCGTCTCACGAAGTAATGAGTGCTATCGACAGGGAATGTGAAACTGATTCCACATTTTTAGGTTTCCAGAAGGCTTTCGACACCATTTTTCACAAGCGACTTCCTGTCAGATTGCATGTCTATGGAGTATCGCCGCAGTTGTGGAATTGGATTCGTAGTAGGGGACGGAATGTCATTGAGTAAAACAGAAGTAATATCTGGTGTTTCCCAAGGTAGTGTTTACGCCCTCAGCAGTTCCTGACCTACATAAACGACATGGGAGACTGTGGTATCCACCACTGTTAAATCTCCGCACCGAGCACCGGCGCGCTGCATTACGAGCGGCCGAGAAACGTATCGCTGGCCGCACTTCGTGCGCGGCCCGCTGTTAACACCGCAGGCTACCTTCGCGCTCCAAAACACAGCAATTGGCCACCCGGCCACCCATAACACTCAGCGGTTGGCCGCCCAGAATACACAGCGACACAGCCGCCGGCTCCACTAACAGCGGAGCCTTATTTAACGGGGCTACTGACGTCCACAAGCCAGTTCGCATCTTGCTATGTTTCTACTTCACAACTCGAAGTGCTATGCTGCGGTCGATCTGCTGTTCGATGTTCATTCGGCAGCGCTCTTGAGTTAGAATCCGAATGCTATACTGGAACTTGGACTTCGACGTTCGCTAGGCTTAGTATGCCAACGGACTTGTGGTTTCCCTGGACGTTGGTATAACCACCATCAGTTTATACACTGAAGAGCCAAAAAAATTGGTACGCGTGCCTAATATTGTGTAGGCCCCCCGCGAGCACGCAGAAGTTCCGCAACAGGACATGGCATGGAGTCCACTAAAGCCTGCAGTAGTGCTGGAGGGAACTGCCACCATGAATCGTGTAGGGCTTTCCGTAAATCCGTAAGATCCGAGGGGGTGGAGATCTCTTCTGAACAGCACGTTGCAAGGCATCCCAGATATGCTCAATAATGTTCATCTCTGGGGAGACTGGTGGCCAGCGGAAGTGTTTAAACTCATAAGAGTGTTCCCGGATCCACTCTGTAGCAATTCTGAACGTGTGGGGTTCGCATTGTCTTGCTAGAATTGCCCAAGTCCGTCGGAATGCACAATGGACAGGAAAGGATGTAAGCGATCAGACAGGCTGTCACCCATCAGAGTCGTATCTAGACGTATCAGGGGTCCCATATCACACCAGTTGCACATGCCCCACACCATTACAGAGCCTCCACCACCTTGAAGAGTCCCCTGCTGACATGCAGGTCCCATGGATTCATGAGGTTGTCTCCATACCCCTACACGTCCATCCGTTTGATACAATTTGAAACGAGACTCGTCTGACCAGGCAATATGTTTCCAGTCATCAACAATCCACTGTCGGTATTGATGGGCCCAGGCGAGGCGTAAAGCTCTGTGTCGTGCAATAATCAAGGGCACACGAGTGGGCCTTCGGCTCCGAAAGCTTATATCGATGATGTTTCGTTGAATGGTTCGCACGCTGACGCTTGTTGACGGCCCAGCATTGAAATCTGCAGCAGTCTGAGGAAGGGTTGCACTTCTGTCTCGTTGAACGATTCTCCTGTTGCAGTAGCTTTTTCTGGCCGCAGCGATGTCGAAAATTTATTGTTTTACCGGATTACTAATATTCACGGTACACTCCTGAAATGTTCGTACGGGAAAATCCCCACTTCATCGTTATCTCGGGGATTCTGTGTCCTATCGCTCGTGCGCCGACTGTAACACCACGTTCAAACTCACTTAATCTTGATAACCTGCAACTGTAGCAGCAGTAACCGATCTAACAACTGTGCCAGACACTTGTTGTCTCATATAGGCGTTGCCGACCGCAGCGTCGTATTCTGTCTGTTGAAATATCTCTGTATCTGAATACACATGTCTACACCAGTTCCTTTGGCGCTTCAGTGTATAATTTTCCTTAATGTGTACATCTGCAACTTGGCGCTTGTTAACAGAATTATTTCTATTGTGTCAATACATCGTAGAATGATGATATATTTATTGCGTTATTCCTAGTTATAACACAATAAAATGTCGAAGAGGCAGCAACCATCTGCATTGGAAGCTCTACCCACACAGCTTATTCATCAGCAGGATGAGAACCAGAAGCTGCTACTGAACAACCTCCAACCATTTCTTCAAAGCTTACTGCAGACGCAAGCAACGCAGCAAGTGGCGACTTTTCTTCCCCCTGATGAGGCTTTAGAGGATTGGGAAGCCTACGAATCAAGATTACTGGAGCATTTCCACACACCGTCAGGTGGCTTGCGGAGTATGGATGTAGATGTAGATAGATGTAGATGTAACTGATCGCCGCCTCATCAAATCTTTGTTTTTGTCTTGGTCAAAACCTGAGATTTATCGGCTACTGTGCGAATTGGCTCCCTTATCAAAGCCTCAGAGCTCAACTTTTCCAATATTCGTTCGTTGCTGACCAAATGTTACCAGCGGTACATCCATGTTATTTCCTCCCGGGTAGCGTTTTAACAATGCAAGCAACAGCCAAACAAGACTAATAGAGAATGGGCCGTAGAATTGCAAGGTTTAGGGCGAAAATGTCATTATGCTACCCCTAAAAGGAATCAAATGCAGAAGAAATGATCTGGCACATGATCATCTGATGCACTTCAACTCAAAGGCCTGCCATTAGACAAAGTTTTGGACTTAGCACAAAGCTTCGAAGTGACCCGTGCGGCAGGCAAGGAACTGTAGTCCTGGTTCGACATAGCAGCCGTTGATGTAAACACACCCGAGCCAGCAGCCAATGGCGACACTAGTGGCGATTTGGATGTAGGAACTGTACAGGCGGTATGCCGTACCATTAACCAACAACACCCTGCACCCTGTTCGAGCTAATCAAACCGGTCATGGGTACCAAAACGATTGCCGTCATGTCCAGATTGTTTTAAAATACATCAACGTGAAGATGGGCCTTTTACCCAAACTGTTCTGCCAACGGCCATTTGACTTCTGTATGTCGTAAGTCCCGTCAGGCAAGATAGCCTCCTGCTCAACAGATGGATGTTAATCTGGTAGTTACTATAGACCATCAAAAGACTTCAATAAGCTTTTCGCAGAAGTGCAAATTGCAGAGAAACCAGTTCAATTACAAGTACAAAGTGGCACAGCCGTGAGCATTCTGAATTACGGCACCTATCTGAAACTTTGAGCTCCTTCCTTGCAAGAAACAAAGAGACATCTAATGACATATAATAAACATACCATCCCAGTACGTGGTCAAGTCGAACTGCCAACGATATATCATAATGTCACCTGCCACATTGCCTTCTTAGTCGTTAACAGTGATTCCGATGAGAACTTGTGCCCCCGCAATTTTTCAATGGTTTTTGGAATAATTAGCACTCATAGTAGATGGATGCATTAACTATTTAGGCGACATCATTGTAACGGGGAGAACCATGGAGGAACACCTTCGCAATCTGAAATATTTATTCAGTGTCTTAAGGGAGGCTGGCCTAAAATGCAGAAAAGAAAAAGATTGTTGTTTCGAGCCCTTTCCAGCTCGGGCATTCGTCCTATGGATAAACATATCGAAGCCATAATCAGATTTCCCAGACCATCAACGCTTAAGCAGCTTCGTTTCTTTCTGGAGAAGATATCGTATTACTGGAAGTTATTACCTGCAGCAGCAACAGAAACCGCCCCCTTGTCCTAGTTATGCAAAAAAGGGGTGCCTTTCCAGTGGACACCAGCTTGCGAGCGCACCTTCCGTAGATTGAAATCCCAGTTATTGACGGCCCCGTGTCTGGCACGCTTTGATCCAACAAAGCAGATAGTTCTTGTCTACTCGACTCTGTGAAAGATGATTTGGGGCTTAGAAACCCGGTGTATACAAAATTCCGTGTCAATGTGGGAAGGCTTACATCGGCCGTTCGATTCGCACAGTTCATAACAGGCGTGTGGAACATCGCCGTCATACGAGGCTACAAAAGCTGAAAAAATCGGCAGTAGCAGAACACTGCTTAAATGAGGGACACGGTACGAAATTTGACGAATCTGTAATAGTTGCCAACACTTCGGGTGTTTGGAACAGTGTCTATAAAGAGGCAATTGAAATTAGGTTGGCAGATAATTTAATTAACAGAAACAATGGGTTTCCTCTTAGCAGGACGTGGAATGCTGTACTATCCCGCATCAAAACAGAACGTTCTTCGGTGCGGCCCTGAGTGCAATACATCGTTGCCGCCAGTCTTCTACTAAGGGCGGCGCTACCCGCCCACTCTTGGGGGCAGCAACCGTGATGGGCGGCGCATGCGCCGTGTCCTGTACGGTGGCCTATATAGCACGTCGATTTGCAGCCTGGCATCAGTTCTCAGCGGGACTCATAGCAAAAGCAGGGTTCTCCTGAAGATGGCAACCAGTTGGATTGCCGAAATATCTAATCGAGTTGATTTTAAGATCCGGCAGCAAACCCGAAGAATCTGCTTGTCAGAGTATCCATCTTCCTTAAAAACAGACATCAAATGCTCAAGTTCTTGGGTTAAGCTATTCATAAAATGAACAGATCTGGCAAAATAAGGAATAATAACTTCGTCATGGCATCTCAGCAAGAAGGCGAGTGTACTCGACAGCTTTCCTTTTTTCCTCCGAAGTTTATCTAACATCTGTACGAGTTTCACCACCTCCTCCCCGTAGAGGTAAGTGATGTGACCTCGTAGGCTTTCCCGGCGTAATAAGTCTTGAAAGTCTCTTCAGGTTTGCTGCCGGATCCTAAAATGAAGTCGATTCGATATTTCGTCGATCCGACTGGTCGCCATCTTCAGGAGAATGCTACTCTGCTGATGAGTCCCGCTGAGAACTGAGGCCCTCCTGAAGATGGCGACCAGTTGGATCGCCGAAATATTGAAGTGAGTTGATTTTAGTATCCGGCAGCAAACCCAAAGAGACTTTCAAGACTTATTACGCTGGGAAAGCCTAGGAAGTCACAAAGCAGTCATTGCAACGGACACATCTGATACAGGCGTCGGATCGGTCGTGGCACACATGGAGACGGATGGCTGTGAGCACCCTGTGGCCTATGCATCGAAAACATTGACTGACACCAATGCAGGTACTCACAAATAGAAAAAGAAGCAATGGTTATCATCTTCGCACTAAAGAAATTCCACGTTTCTGTTTATGGCACAATGTTTCACCTCGTCACAGACCATTAACCACTGATCTCCTTATTCAATCTAGCAGCGTAGATTCCAGATAGGACTGCTCACGGCCTCCAGCGCTGGGCTTTATTTTTGGCGCGCTACCAGTATGAGACTCACTTCCGCAACACGATTGAGCATGCCAATACTGAAGCCCTCTCCCGCGTTCCATGGGGACCTGATCCAAAGTTCAGCAAAGAAGAAATTCTGTGTATTTCACATCGATGAAGAAGCAGAAGCGACCGTAGATTTTTTTCCCATTACCAGCTGCCGGGTCGCAGACACGACCAGTAGCAACGAGGTACTCCTACAAGTTCGGAGTCACGTACTTCATGGATGGCTCGAACGACAACCTCCCAAGGTTCCCACGGCATTCCGTCAGTTCTTTAATGCCCACCATCAGCTCGTGTTGATCGATGGAGTAATTCTACCCATTTCCGATGAGGGACACCCAAAAGTATTCTTTACATCGGCACGTTCTGCAATTATTGCACCAAGGTCACTGGGGGGTTTCCCGAACTAAACTCCTGGCTCGCAGGTTCACTTACTAACCGGGTATGAAGCACCTAAACGTGCCTGTCCTAGCAAAGCCGGCAGGGAGTCCCACAATATTCATTTGCTTCTTGGCCACAATGTGCTCGCCGTTGGGAGCAGGTAAACATTGATTTTGTCAGGCCTGTGCTTCATGCCATGTTCTTGATAGTAGTTGATGCTTACTTCTCATTTCTGTACATTTCCCGATGCCATGTCACATCAACCACGAATACCATCACAGCCTTAGAAACAATTTTTGCAATTGAAGGTCTGCCAGAAGTACTTATAACTGAAAACGGCCCACAATTCTGTAGCGAGGAGTTTCGTGGTGCCGAGAGGATGATGGACACTTTCAAAACTCAGATGAAGAAATACCTTAAGGATCATTCCACTGATGGATTACTAACTTTTTTTTGAGCAGTTACAGGTCCACACGCATCAGAGACAAAAGACCTGGAGAACTTCTCCACGGACGGCAACTCCTTTGTTATCCGAATTAGCGAAATACGTTTCAGTTCTGGAACGAGTCAATTAACAACAGAATCGACGAAGCCATCCAAGCGCAGCATTTTCTCCTTTTATGATGTGCCATTCTATCACCCGCCAGCATTTGGCAGTTGTTGTTGTGGTCTTCAGTCCTGAGACTGGTTTGATGCAGCTCTCCATGCTACTCTATCCTGTGCAAGCTTCTTCATCTCCCAGTACCTACTGCAACCTACATCCTTCTGAATCTGCTTAGTGTATTGATCTCTTGGTCTCTCTCTACGATTTTTACCCTCCACGCTGCCCTCCAATGCTAAATTTGTTATCCCTTGATGCCTCAAAACATGTCCTACCAACCGATCCCTTCTTCTAGTCAAGTTGTGCCACAAACTTCTCTTCTCCCCAAGCCTATTCAATACCTCCTCATTAGTTACGTGATCTACCCACCTTATCTTCAGCATTCTTCTGTAGCACCACATTTCGAAAGCTTCTATTCTCTTCTTGTCCAAACTGGTTATCGTCCATGTTTCACTTCCATACATGGCTACACTCCATACAAATACTTTCAGAAATGACTTCCTGACACTTAAATCTATACTCGATGTTAACAAATTTCTCTTCTTCAGAAACGATTTCCTTGCCATTGCCAGTCTACATTTTATATCCTCTCTACTTCGACCATCATCAGTTATTTTACTCCCTAAATAGCAAAACTCCTTTACTACTTTAAGTGTCTCATTTCCTAATCTAATCCCCTCAGCATCACCCGATTTAATTTGACTACATTCCATTATCCTCGCTTTGCTTTTGTTGATGTTCATCTTATATCCTCCTTTCAAGACACTGTCCATTCCGTTCAACTGCTCTTCCAAGTCCTTTGCTGTCTTTGACAGAATTACAATGTCATCGGCAAACCTCAAAGTTTTTACTTCTTCTCCATGAATTTTAATACCTACTCCGAATTTTTCTTTTGTTTCCTTTACTGCTTGCTCAATATACAGATTGAATAACATCGGGGAGAGGCTACAACCCTGTCTCACTCCTTTCCCAACCACTGCTTCCCTTTCATGCCCCTCGACTCTTATAACTGCCATCTGGTTTCTGTACAAATTGTAAATAGCCTTTCGGTCCCTGTATTTTACCACTGCCACCTTCAGAATTTGAAAGAGAGTATTCCAGTTAACGTTGTCAAAAGCTTTCTCTAAGTCTACAAATGCTAGAAACGTAGGTTTGCCTTTTCTTAATCTTTCTTCTAAGATAAGTCGTAAGGTTAGTATTGCCTCACGTGTTCCAACATTTCTACGGAATCCAAACTGATCTTCCCCGAGGTCCGCTTCTACCAGTTTTTCCATTCGTCTGTAAAGAATTCGCGTTAGTATTTTGCAGCTGTGACTTATTAAACTGGTAGTTTGGTAATTTTCACATCTGTCAACACCTGCTTTCTTTGGGATTGGAATTATTATATTCTTCTTGAAGTCTGTGGGTGTTTCGCCTGTCTCATACATCTTGCTCACCAGATGGTAGAGTTTTGTCATGACTGACTCTCCCAAGGCCATCAGTAGTTCTAATGGAATGTTGTCTACTCCCAGGGCCTTGTTTCGACTCAGGTCTTTCAGTGCTCTGTCAAACTCTTCACGCAGTATCTTATCTTCCATTTCATCCTCATCTGCATCCTCTTCCATTTCCATAATATTGTCCTCAAGTACATCGCCCTTGAATAATCCCTCTATATACTCCTTCCACCATTCTGGCTTCCGTTCTTTGCTTAGAACTGGGTTGCCATCTGAGCTTTTGATATTCATACAAGTGGTTCTCTTCTCTCCAAAGGTCTCTTTCATTTTCCTGTAGGCAGTATCTATCTTACCCCTAGTGAGACAAGCCTCTACATCCTTACATTTGTACTCTAGCCATCCCTGCTTAGCCATTTTGCACTTCCTGTCAATCTCATTTTTGAGAAGTTTGTATTCCTTTTTGCCTGCTTCATTTACTGCATTTTTGTATTTCCTCCTTTCATCAATTAAATTCAATATTTCTTCCGTTACCCAAGGATTTCTATTAGCCCTCGTCTTTTTACCTACTTGATCCTCTGCTGCCTTCACTACTTCATCCCTCAGAGCTACCCATTCTTCTTCTACTGTATTTCTTTCCCCCATTCCTGTCAATTGTTCCCTTATGCTCTCCCTGAAACTCTCTACAACCTCTGGTTCTTTCAGTTTCTCCAGGTCCCATCTCCTTAAATTCCCGAATTTTTGCAGTTTCTTCAGTTTCAATCTGCAGTTCATAACCACTAGATTGTGGTCAGAATCCACATCTGCCCCTGGAAATGTCTTACAATTTAAAACCTGGTTCCTAAATCTCTGTCTAACCATTATGTAATCTATCTGATACCTTTTAGTATCTCCAGGATTCTTCCAGGTATACAACCTTCTTTCATGATTCTTGAACCAAGTGTTAGCTATGATTAAGTTATGCTCTGTGCAAAATTCTACAAGGCGGCTTCCTCTTTCATTTCTTCCCCCCAATCCATATTCACCTACTATGTTTCCTTCTCTCCCTTTTCCTACTGGCGAATTCCAGTCACCCATGACTATTAAATTTTCGTCTCCCTTCACTACCTGAATAATTTCTTTTGTCTCGTCATACATTTCATCAATTTCTTCATCATCTGCAGAGCTAGTTGGCATATAAACTTGTACTACTGTAGTAGGCATGGGCTTTGTGTCTATCTTGGCCACAATAATGCGTTCACTATGCTGTTTGTAGTAGCTAACCCGCACTCCTATTTTTTTATTCATTATTAAACCTACTCCTGCATTACCCCTATTTGATTTTGTATTTATAACGCTGTAATCACCTGACCAAAAGTCTTGTTCCTCCTGCCACCGAACTTCACTAATTCCCACTATATCTAACTTTAACCTATCCATTTCCCTTTTTAAATTTTCTACCCTACCTGCCCGATTAAGGGATCTGACATTCCACGCTCCGATCCGTAGAATGCCAGTTTTCTTTCTCCTGATAACGACGTCCTCTTGAGTAGTCCCCGCCCGGAGATCCGCATGGGGGACTATTTTACCTCCGGAATATTTTACCCAAGAGGACGCCATCATCATTTAATCATACAGTAAAGCTGCATGTCCTCGGGAAAAATTACGGCTGTAGTTTCCCCTTGCTTTCAGCCGTTCGCAGTACCAGCACAGCAAGGCCGTTTTGGTTAATGTTACAAGGCCAGATCAGTCAATCATCCAGACTGTTGCCCCTGCAACTACTGAAAAGGCTGCTGCCCCTCTTCAGGAACCACACGTTTGTCTGGCCTCTCGACAGATACCCCTCCGTTGTGGTTGCATCTACGGTACGGCCATCTGTATCGCTGAGGCACGCAAGCCTCCCCACCAAAGGCAAGGTCCATGGTTCATGGGGGGAGGACACGTTTGGCAGCGACATATGAAAAAGCTGCGTGCCTTAGTTCCAGTACGACTGGCAGCTTAACAGTCTTTTTTATTTCTCGCGACAAATCCCTTAACTTGGCTCCAGACCAGTTGTGTTGGGTTCCTATCGTAATGGTACAGTGGAAGATGTAGAAACGCAGCATTTTTATGGTGTGCCTGATGCTGTGAAAATGATTGTTTTTTTTCTTGTTTCTTCGACACTCATCAACCTGGTTAGTGTGAGAGAACGTCTGTGGTATAAAACAATGGACACAGTCCAAATAAATAGTATTTGGTTTTTCATTTTTGTCCTAAAATTACATTGTTATGTTTTCTTAATTTAAGCAACATTTATTAGCATTCTTTCGTAAAATATCGACAGTTAAGAATTAGTGTTTGAAATGAAAACAGGAATTTCGCTTGCAGTACGTAATTAGAAACAAGAAGACATGCATTATCCGTAAAAATGATGACGAATTTTACAATTTCAAATTGAACGAAAAAGAAGGATGGCCAAGGTGAGACTTGAACCAGCGACCCATGAACTACAGAGTATCTACGCTACCGATTCTGCTATACATCTAGTGTACATTTGTGTCTCAACTGTATCAAATACAGTCCCTCGGTAAACTTCAAAGCCAATATTTTTCTGCAAATTTATGAAAAAAATTAAGAACAACCTATTTCTCGTCATTTATTAACCGTTTGCCATACGCGTGTTTCGCTACGGAGCAGAAAGCAACCTCAGCCATTTTCATACTGCTTATTAACAGCGCGACAATCGGAGCACAACAGTTCAGAGACTGTGACTGTACACGATAGTTTAAATACACTCCTGGAAATTGAAATAAGAACACCGTGAATTCATTGTCCCAGGAAGGGGAAACTTTATTGACACATTCCTGGGGTCAAATACATCACATGATCACACTGACAGAACCACAGGCACATAGACACAGGCAACAGAGCATGCACAATGTCGGCACTAGTACAGTGTATATCCACCTTTCGCAGCAATGCAGGCTGCTATTCTCCCATGGAGACGATCGTAGAGATGCTGGATGTAGTCCTGTGGAACGGCTTGCCATGCCATTTCCACCTGGCGCCTCAGTTGGACCAGCGTTCGTGCTGGACGTGCAGACCGCGTGAGACGACGCTTCATCCAGTCCCAAACATGCTCAATGGGGGACAGATCCGGAGATCTTGCTGGCCAGGGTAGTCGACTTACACCTTCTAGAGCACGTTGGGTGGCACGGGATACATACGGACGTGCATTGTCCTGTTGGAACAGCAAGTTCCCTTGCCGGTCTAGGAATGGTAGAACGATGGGTTCGATGACGGTTTGGATGTACCGTGCACTATTCAGTGTTCCCTCGACGATCACCAGTGGTGTACGGCCAGTGTAGGAGATCGCTCCCCACACCATGATGCCGGGTGTTGGCCCTGTGTGCCTCAGTCGTATGCAGTCCTGATTGTGGCGCTCACCTGCACGGCGCCAAACACGCATACGACCATCATTGGCACCAAGGCAGAAGCGACTGTTATCGCTGAAGACGACACGTCTCCATTCGTCCCTCCATTCACGCCTGTCGCGACACCACTGGAGGCGGGCTGCACGATGTTGTGGCGTGAGCGGAAGACGGCCTAACGGTGTGCGGGACCGTAGCCCAGCTTCATGGAGACGGTTGCGAATGGTCCTCGCCGATACCCCAGGAGCAACAGTGTCCATAATTTGCTGGGAAGTGGCGGTGCGGTCCCCTACGGCACTGCGTAGGATCCTACGGTCTTGGCGTGCATCCGTGCGTCGCTGCGGTCCGGTCCCAGGTCGACGGGCACGTGCACCTTCCGCCGACCACTGGCGACAACATCGATGTACTGTAGAGACCTCACGCCCCACGTGTTGAGCAATTCGGCGGTACGTCCACCCGGCCTCCCGCATGCCCACTATACGCCCTCGCTCAAAGTCCGTCAACTGCACATACGGTTCACGTCCACGCTGTCGCGGCATGCTACCAGTGTTAAAGACTGCAATGGAGCTCCGTATGCCACGGCAAACTGGCTGACACTGACGGCGGCGGTGCACAAATGCTGCGCAGCTAGCGCCATTCGACGGCCAACACCGCGGTTCCTGGTGTGTCCGCTGTGCCGTGCGTGTGATCATTGCTTGTACAGCCCTCTCGCAGTGTCAGGAGCAAGTATGGTGGGTCTGACACACCGGTGTCAATGTGTTCTTTTTTCCATTTCCAGGAGTGTAGAAACTACAAAGCTAAAGCGTGATTAAGAAAAGCGTTGATGCCCGTTAACACATTCGAATGTGTCGAAGTTTCATTTAACGTAACTTAGTAATACCATATGTAATACATAAGGAAGACCTACTTCCAAGAGTTTAACAGCACCAGTGTATGCTATGGTTTCTGACCAATCATCGCGTTTGTGTTTGTTTACGTCGGGTTTATTGTAAATTGGTGGTAAGATCTTATGGGACCAAACTGCTTAGGTAATGGGTTCCTAAGTTTACACACTACTTAATCTAACTTAAACTAACTTACGCTGTGGACAACACACACACCCACGCCCGAGGGAGGACTCGAACCCCCGACGGCGGGGGCCGCGCGGACTGTGACAAGACGCCCTAGATCGCACGGCTACCCCGCGCTGCGGGGTTTATTCTAAAGCCTCGTTTACACGACGATACTTCGTTGACGACAACTGCGCTACGGGCCACTGCGCATGCGCGCCGCGCATTTGCGCAACTCGTTCCTGAAACTAAACACTTTCGGCGTGTTCAAACTTTGACGACACTAGTTGCTTGAGTTTTGAGGTTATGTGTGTTCGTAGAGTGTAGACAAACTGAAATATGAAGTGGGGAACGGAGAATAATGTTCGCTTTTTGGAAGTCTATACTTTGCATAGGTGTTTGTGGGATTTCAGTGATGCTGATTACAGAAATAAACAACATATTGCTGCCGCTGAGACCGTCATGTGCGATCATATTGTAGATGGTTTGACAATATCTGAACTGCAGGGCAAAATTTATTGATTTAGGAGTACATATACAACTGAACTAAGAAAAATACAAGTAAGTGTAATTCTAGCTGTGGCAATGATCTCGTCTACAAGACTAAAATCCCATCGTTCGAATTGGCCAACCATATAGAAATATTGTTGACAGGAGGGAAGGCTATACAAATTCAAGAAGCTGCATTCTCTGTTCAATATTCGTCTATTTAAAATGTCGCTGCAGTGCTCCCCATTCACATATGTTAGAATTTTGAAATATTGCCACTGTACAGATCTATCTTCAAGACAGTAGTTTGCAAACCATTCTCTTCTTAATGCAGCCTGCTTCGAATAATTATTGTTGCTAATGTTAATAATTGTTACTGTTAATGTTAATAATTATTGCTGTTAATGAAATAGGGTCATCACCAACTAAAACCGTATCTTATAGTATGCACAGTGTTCTCGACTGCAATGCACGCAATATTATATGTAATTTCACTTCTGGCGACAGTGCTTCATGCATTACAATATCTTTATTCCTTATCGCATAACTCTATTTAGAAGAAACGTTAACAGTTCTGGTGTGACATTCTAAGATAATTAAAAGAACTTATTGGGTCTTCCATTACAAATTATTTCAGCAAGGGTGCCGAGCAATCGAGCTGACGTCTTTTCTTCATCTAGTCACGAATCGAAACACGTTTCTTATTTTTTCTTATGCAGCGATTCCACGCAACAAGCTTTAACCCCATCACAACTCGTGCGAAGTGCAGCTGCCAAAACTTTCATTTCATACACGACTCAGGAACCCACAAAACGACGAAACTGAAGTATATACTGGTTTGGCCGTGTCTACAGTCAAATATGAAACCATTTGCGTGCAATTCAGTCCACGCAACGAGTGGCGCAACCCATTGTCGTCGTGCTAGGCTTTATGATGAACAGAGTGTAGGTCCCGAATTCGAGTCTCGGTCCGCACACTCCGCTGCAGAACGGAAATTTCATTCCGGTAGAGAAATAACTTGAAGGTGGTTCAATGAACCCTCAAAAAAAAAAAAAAAAAAAAAAAAGGCTCTGAGCACTATGCGACTTAACTTCTGAGGTCATCAGTCGCCTAGAACTTAGAACTAATTAAACCTAACTAACCTAAGGACATCACACACATCCGTACCCGAGGCAGGATTCGAACCTGCGACCGTAGCGGTCGCTCGGTTCCAGACTGTAGCGCCTAGAACCGCACGGCCACTCCGGCCGGCAATGAACCCTCTACCAGGAGCTTAAATGTGAAGTAGTCATTTAGATATAGGTGTAGACGTACACACCACGGCAGTTAGCAGTGTATAAGGTAACCACCACTGGGCTATGCGGGCGCGGGACTTGTGCATGCGTCAGAGCTCGGCGCCGCGCCGGGCGGTGGGCCTCCTCTCTCTTCCTGCTGAGCTTGTTAGCTCGTGCTGCAGCTTAGCTGGGCGGTCAAGGCCGGCCTCCCGCGTCAGCCCGCTTGGTCGCCCGCGTTTCAGAGCTGCCAGTCACGCACAGCTCATCAAGCGCGGCACTGGCGAACGCGTGGGCCGGACGCGATTGGAAGCGGCCCGTCGGCGCGGGCACGTTGGCAGCCCTGCGCCGCGCTCTCACGGCTGTTGACCCTGGCGCTGCCGCTGCCGCTAAGTCGTACGGAGCCACAGCGCCACCGGCCGTGGGCGGAATGCGGAAATTAGGGGTGGAGCGGTCGCTGCCCGTGGTTATGCAAATGAGTCGTGTCACGTTGTCAGGCTTCTCAGTGGTTCATTGGAAGCTCTTCTGCCTGCTGTACGACGCGAATCGATTACATCTGCAGCATTGTTATACGGTAGTTCCGTACGAGTCCTAAAATCTTTCGACCTTTACATGAGTTGCTATACGATAGGCTGTTCGGGCAATTGTGAATCGCTGTTTATTAGCATTATGATGTATGCAATGTAAATAATTCGATTTAGGTGCCATAGGCACATCAAAACTATGGTAAAACTTCACCATAAAGATAGAACAACTGATATTAATAACAGCATCCTAATAATAACACAGTGTTATTATATTTTTTCCGGTGGGGACACCAGGACCACGCCAAGTCTTGTTACATTGTGAACGTTGCCTCGTTTGAAGCTCAAGTTCCTTTGTGGGACTGGACTCGTATGTTGTATGTTAACCGGGGACATAGAAATGACGGAGAGGCTCCGTCCCCGTCGCAGCCGCAGTGGTCCCCAACCCCACGACGACTACCGCAGTCCACTTCACCCCTCCTCCGCCGCACACCGAACCCAGGGTAATTGTGCGGTTCGGCCCCCGGTGGATCCCCTCCAGAGAACGTCTCACACCAGACGAGTGTAACCCCTATGTTTGCGTGGTAGAGAAATTGTGGTGTACGCGTACGTGGAGGACTTGTTTGCGCAGCAATCACCGACATAGTGTAGTTGAGGCGGGATAAGGAGAACCAGCCCGCATTCGCCGAGGCGGATGGAAAACCGCCTAAAAACCATCCACAGACTGGCCGGCTCAAAGGACGGACCGGATTCGTGCTGGGGACCAGGCGCTCCTTCACGCTCCAGAAAGCCGAGCGTTAAGCCGTCGGCACACGGACCGTGCATCGGAACGTTGAGCGTGCAGAGTTTCTGACGTGATAGCGTGGGGAGTCTTTCCGAACGTGCAGAGCGGTATCTGGCATGTCAGATATTCTGAGCGTGCGTCTGAGCGTTCACCAATGAGATGGCACAACGCCACCTACGTCACACGCACGCCGTCTCCTTTCAGTACAGAGTTGTGCGGCGCCATATTGGCATTCATTTCAAGCCTATATGTATATATGCCGTCTCTGAGCACCAGCAAATTTAGAATCAGTGGATAACCCGTTGTTAACTGTGTTATTCGTTCCAAAAATAATGAGAAACATCACATTTGTGGCAAAAGAATTATTGTAACTTGCGTATTATAAGAGTAGGCTATTTGAAGGCAGCGACACACTGAAGATCCACCCAAAACGCATTGTTCTTGGTACAATTTGTTATAGTTAGATTTCAATTAGTAACATAATTATCTACGATTAATGCTTTCAGCAACGGGTAAGACAATATGGCTAAGGCCAAGGAGTTTGTTGTTGCTGTAGCATAATGAGTAGCGTCTCTGACCAATAATGGAGTTTTTGTTGGGGCGTTGGTTCGCGTCGTAACACTTCCAATTCTTTTTCCTAAAATTCACGTTTTTATTAGGTTCTGATACTTTATTATTAGTTTCATATAAGTATATGTTATAATATTTGATGTTATATAAAAATAAGCTCATCTTTTTTTGAAGGGTGACTTTGTTCGATTGGCTTAATCTACTAGAGAGCTTGCGCTACTTGTATAAAGATATTTTGCTCCTTTTTCTTTTACGGTTCGTAATTCACACGTTGCGAAGATTCTGCTACTGGGTAGGAACAGTGATCAAGCAAGACTGACCTTGGAGTTTTACTAAAATGTGGGAATGATGAAATAATGTTTATCTTATGCGGAGAAGTATTCCAAATTTGTACCGCACTGTTTGTAATGGAACTTTTATAAGCCTGTGTCCTTATTGATTGGACATGGTACTATCCTTTTCGTGGACGATGAAGGAAATGTACATTTTAATAGAGCTAACGTGGGAATTTTACGCGTGCCTGTTGAGTAAACAGTGTGATTTACGAACTAGAAACATCCCTCAAGTGCCGCTGGAGTGCGTTGAGATCGCGTATACCACGTTGGGGCCCACAAACCGTATGCAAGAGTGGCATCGTTCCTGAGCGTTCAGCAGCACGTTGAACTTGGCACGCTCAACGTTAACGTTCGACAGCACGGTCCATGTGCCGACGGCTTTAGACCGCTCGGCTAACCGGGCGGGCTTGGATTGGGCTTACTTTCGCTCCTTCGTCTTCGCGGCACCACCTCTTCATTTTGGATGCTCGTCTCTGTGTAGCTCGTTCGTTACTCTCTTCTTACGGAAGAGATTCCTCTCACAGGCGTCTTCGGGTCTGATTAGCATGGAATTGATGTCTTCTTTGGTATTTCTAAAACAGTGAATTCTGGTTTTGGGATTTGAATGAAAAAAGTGGAAGATCTTCGTCAACGTGTTCCCGTCCACTCGTCTGAGGTGACCGTAAAATCGCAAACGTTTTTTGCGGACTGAATGTATAAATTTTTCTATTTTGCCGTGGACTTCCTTGCTGGATATTTTTTGTTGTATTCCATTCTTGTAGCTGTATCTCGTGATTGGCAATAGTTAGAACAATATGTAGAAATACGACGTAAAAGTTATATGAATAATTTAATAACAAAGGTTCTATTCTAACGACTGTAATTGATGTAGATGACAGATAATTATGATGAATAATATTTATTCAAGGATGGACATCTCAAATAAAAGAGGAAGTGCTCTTAAGATACTCAGTTAAAATACCGACAGAAATGCAATAAAGTTACGATGGGAGAGATACGAGAATCGTAGCAAATAATGTTTATTCAAGAATGGACATCTCAAATAAAAGGGGAAGTGCTCTTACGATACTCAGTTAAAATACTGACAGATATGCAATAAAGTTACGTTGGCAGAGTTACGAGAATCGTAGCAAAATCCCCATACTAAATAGTCATTGAAGATACACGAAAACTAACATTTCATAATCACAATACACGAAATATTCACCAGCACAAAACAGTTGAGAGTACAACATGATGATTTACAGATTAACACACGTGATACAAAGAATAGTAACTCATACTCTGGCTGTTCACAGATCCGCAATACAAGCGGAAAAAATATGAATCCTACTCCCGGACACATTCAGAACTCTCGTGAATTAGATCCCTTCGAAGTTAGAGTATTGTAGCGCCAATCACTGCCAAAAATCAATCATCTGTACGACTAAATCACGCATTTTACAAAAGGCAGGTCTGCTTTCTTACAGCATTTGACACAAAGTGTCAGAATCCCTCACTTGAAAAGTCCCAGTCTCCTGCTGACCCCTTAGTACTCCGCTACTGTCTGTTTTCCACTGCCTGAAGGCCGTCCCCATCTCAAATACACTCCTGGAAATTGAAATAAGAACACCGTGAATTCATTGTCCCAGGAAGGGGAAACTTTATTGACACATTCCTGGGGTCAGATACATCACATGATCACACTGACAGAACCACAGGCACGTAGACACAGGCAACAGAGCATGCACAATGTCGGCACTAGTACAGTGTATATCCACCTTTCGCAGCAATGCAGGCTGCTATTCTCCCATGGAGACGATCGTAGAGATGCTGGATGTAGTCCTGTGGAACGGCTTGCCATGCCATTTCCACCTGGCGCCTCAGTTGGACCAGCGTTCGTGCCTGACGTGCAGACCGCATGAGACGACGCTTCATCCAGTCCCAAACATGCTCAATGGGGGACAGATCCGGAGATCTTGCTGGCCAGGGTAGTTGACTTACACCTTCTAGAGCACGTTGGGTGGCACGGGATACATGCGGACGTGCATTGTCCTGTTGGAACAGCAAGTTCCCTTGCCGGTATAGGAATGGTAGACCGATGGGTTCGATGACGGTTTGGATGTACCGTGCACTATTCAGTGTCCCCTCGACGATCACCAGTGGTGTACGGCCAGTGTAGGAGATCGCTCCCCACACCATGATGCCGGGTGTTGGCCCTGTGTGCCTCGGTCGTATGCAGTCCTGATTGTGGCGCTTACCTGCACGGCGCCAAACACGCATACGACCATCATTGGCACCAAGGCAGAAGCGACTGTTATCGCTGAAGACGACACGTCTCCATTCGTCCCTCCATTCACGCCTGTCGCGACACCACTGGAGGCGGGCTGCACGATGTTGGGGCGTGAGCGGAAGACGGCCTAACGGTGTGCGGGACCGTAGCCCAGCTTCATGGAGACGGTTGCGAATGGTCCTCGCCGATACCCCAGGAGCAACAGTGTCCATAATTTGCTGGGAAGTGGCGGTGCGGTCCCCTACGGCACTGCGTAGGATCCTACGGTCTTGGCGTGCATCCGTGCGTCGCTGCGGTCCGGTCCCAGGTCGACGGGCACGTGCACCTTCCGCCGACCACTGGCGACAACATCGATGTACTGTAGAGACCTCACGCCCCACGTGTTGAGCAATTCGGCGGTACGTCCACCCGGCCTCCCGCATGCCCACTATACGCCCTCGCTCAAAGTCCGTCAACTGCACATACGGTTCACGTCCACGCTGTCGCGGCATGCTACCAGTGTTAAAGACTGCAATGGAGCTCCGTATGCCACGGCAAACTGGCTGACACTGACGGCGGCGGTGCACAAATGCTGCGCAGCTAGCGCCATTCGACGGCCAACACCGCGGTTCCTGGTGTGTCCGCTGTGCCCTGCGTGTGATCATTGCTTGTACAGCCCTCTCGCAGTGTCCGGAGCAAGTATGGTGGGTCTGACACACCGGTGTCAATGTGTTCTTTTTTCCATTTCCAGGAGTGTATATCGTTCTTAGCTCTATAGACGTGATTTGATTGAACTTGACCACTTCCCAGATAAACTAGTATATTACAACAATATTTAAATAAAGAAATCTCATAAACAATGGATTACACCCAGGTTATTTATAACAAATAGAATAATGGTTGGTTCATAAATAAATAAGCCAGCATCTTGCGCAAGTGTGCTCATGATAAATGACAACAGATTGTCGTTAAATATTTTTTAAACAATTATTTATGCATTTTTGACAGAAGAGTCTTTTGGTTGTCCTTTCAATCGTGATGTCTACTAACACATGTGACTGACCACTTAGAAACTAGCACTGTTTTGTAATAGCGCTTGCAGTCAACATTTAAATAAAATTATTGGCAAAATAGTAAACCGTTTATTGAATAAATACATGTATGACAAAATGTGAGGTATTCAAGCTGCAGTCATTTGCATTGTGTTATTGTGGAGAATACGATGTACTGGCAACATCATCATAATGAAAAGATATAAAAAACGCAATGAATCGAGAAAAAATATGTACACATATGTAGCTTTCAGCAATGATAGCTATAGTGCAATGCTCACCTGAAACATCATATACTGAAATCGCATGAAGCTTTTAAAACTTGTTAATTCAGAGAGCTATGGGAAGTCATCTTTCAGCGTTCGTAAAATGGATTCCAAACTGCGAATATGGACAACAATCAGCTGTATAATAGAATCTCGAAAATGAAAATTTGTGCTGGACCAGGACTCTAGCCCGGATTTCCCGCTTGTCGCGAACGGTCATCTTAAGCATTTGGGTATGTGAGCACAAATCTCGGCCACACCTAAACTTCCACATGTCGCAACCATGTGTCTACAACCTGTACTCGTACATCCATTATGTATATTTCCGTGCGGGGGAGACATTTTACTTGGAAGTTGCTTGCTCAGTATCAGCGAATACACTACTGGCCATTAAAATTGCTACACCACGAAGATGACGTGATACAGACGCAAAATTTAACTGACAGGGAGAAGATGCTGTGATATGCAAATGATTAGCTTTTCAGAGCATTCACACAAGGTTGGCGCCGGTGGCGACACCTACAACGAGCTGACACGAGCAAAGTTTCCAACCGATTTCTCATACACAAACAGCAGTCGACCGGCGTTGCCTGGTGAGACGTTGTTGTGATGCCTCGTGTAAGGAGGAGAAATGCGTACCATTACGTTTCCGACTTTGATAAAGGTCGGATTGTAGCCTATCGCAATTCGGTTTATCGTATCGCGGCATTGCTGCTCGCGTTGGTCGAGATCCAATGACTGTTAGCAGAATATGGAATCGGTGGGTTCAGGAGGGTAATACGGAACGCCGTCCTGGATCCCAACTGCCTCGTATCACTAGCAGTCGAGATGTACATCTACATCCATACTCCGCAAACCACCTGACGGTGTGTGGCAGAGGGTACCTTGAGTACCTCTATCGGTTCTCCCTTCTATTCCAGTCTCGTATTGTTCGTGGAAAGAAGGATTGTCGGTATGCCTCTGTGTAGGCTCTAATCTCTCTGATTTTATCCTCAAGGTCTCTTCGCGAGATATACGTAGAAGGGAGCAATATACTGCTTGACTCCTCGGTGAAGGTATGTTCTCGAAACTTCAACAAAAGCCCGTACCGAGCTACTGAGCGTCTCTCTTGCAGAGTCTTCCACTGGAGTTTATCTATCATCTCCGTAACGCTTTCGCGATTACTAAATGATTCTGTAACGAAGCGCGCTGCTCTCCGTTGGATCTTCTCTATCTCTTCAATCAACCCTATCTGGTACGGATCCCACACTGCTGAGCAGTATTCAAGCAGTGTAACCTACTTCCTTTGTTTTCGGATTGCATTTCCTTAGGATTCTTACAATGAATCTCAGTCTGGCATCTGCTTTACCGACGATCAACTTTATATGATCTTTCCATTTTAAATCACTCCTAATGCGTACTCCCAGATAATTTATGAAATTAACTGCTTTCAGTTGCTGACCTGCTATATTGTAGCTAAATGATATGGGATCTTTCTTTCTATGTATTCGCAGCACATTACACTTGTCTACATTGAGATTCAATTACCATTCCCTGCACGATGCGTCAATTCGCTGCAGATCCTCCTGCATTTCAATAGAATTTTCCATTGTTAAAACCTCTCGATGTACCACAGCATCATCCGCAAAAAGCCTCAGTGAACTTCCGATGTCATCCACAACGTAAATTATGTATATTGTGAATAGCAACGGTCCTACGACACTCCCCTGCAACACACCTGAAATCACTCTTACTTCGGAAGACTTTTATCCATTGAGAATGACATGCTACGTTCTGTTATCTAGGAACTCTTCAATCCAATCACACAATTGGTCTGATAGTCCATATGCTCTTACTTTGTTCATTAAACGGCTGTGGGGAACTGTATCGAACGCCTTTCGGAAGTCAAGAAACCCGGCATCTACCTGGGAACCCGTGTCTAAGGCCCTGTAAGTCTCCTGGACGAATCGCGCGAGCTGGGTTTCACATGATCGCCTTTTTCGAAACCCATGCTGATTCCTACAGAGTAGATTTCTAGTTTCCAGAAAAGTCATTATACTCGAACATAATACGTGTTCCAAAATTCTACAACTGATCGACGTTAGAGATATAGGTCTATAGTTCTGCACATCTGTTCGACGTCCCTTCTTGAAAACGGGGATGACCTGTGCCCTTTTCCAATACTTTGGAACGCTACGCTCTTCTAGAGACCTACGGTACACCGCTGCGAGAAGGGCGGCAAGTTCCTTCGCGTACTCTGTGTAAAATCGAACTGGTATCCCATCAGGTCCAGCGGCCTTTCCTATTTTGAGCGATTTTAATTGTTTTTCTATCCCTCTGTTGTCTGTTTCGATATCTACCATTTTGTCATCTTTGCGACAATCTAGAGAAGGAACTACAGTGCAGTCCTCCTCTGTGAAACAGCTTTGGAAAAAGACATTTAGTATTTCGGCCTTTAGTCTGCCATCCTCTGTTTCGGTACCATTTTGGTCACAGAGTGTCTGGAAATTTTGTTTTGATCCACCTACCGCTTTGACATAAGACCAAAATTTCTTAGGATTTTCTGCCAAGTCAGTACATAGAACTTTACTTTCGAATTCATTGAACGCCTCTCGCATGGCCCTCCTCACATTATATTTCGCTTTGCGTAATTTTTGTTAGTCTGCAAGGCGTTGGCTATGTTTATGTTTGCTGTGAAGCTCTCTTTGCTTCCGCAGCAGTTTTCTAACGCAGTTGTAGTACCACGGTGGCTCTTTTCCATCTCTTACGGTCTTGCTTGGCACATACTCATCTAATGCATATTGTACGATGGTTTTGAACTTTGTCCACTGATCCTCAACACTATCTGTACTTAAATCAAAACTTTTGTGTTGAGCCGTCAGGTACTCTGAAATCTGCTTTTTGTCACTTATGCTAAACAGAAAAATCTTCCTACCTTTTTTAATATTTCTATTTACGGCTGAAATCATCGATGCAGTAACCGCTTTATGATCGCTGAATCCCTGTTCTGCGTTAACTGTTTCAAATAGTTCGGGTCTGTTTGTCACCAGAGTGTCTAATATGTTATCGCCACGAGTCGGTTCTCTGTTTAACTGCTCAAGGTAGTTTTCAGATAAAGTACTTAATAAAATGTCACTGGATTCTTTGTCCCTGCCAACTGTTATGAACGTTTGAGTCTCCCAGTCTATATCCGGCAAATTAAAATCTCCACCCAGAACTATAACATGGTGGGGAAATCTACTCGAAATATTTTCCAAATTTTCCTTCAGGTGCTCAGCCACAACAGCTGCTGAGCCAGGGGGCCTATAGAGACGTCCAATTACCGTGTCTGAGCCTGCTTTAACCGTGACCTTCACGCAAATTATTTCACATTTCGGATCTCCGTCAATTTCCTTCGATACTATTGCACTTCTTATCGCTATAAACACTCCTCCCCCTTCACTGTCCTGCCTCTCTCTGCGGTATACATTCCAATCTGAGTTTGGAATTTAATTACTGTTTACATCTGCTTTCAGCCAACTTTCTGTCCCTAGTACTACGTGGGCATTGTGACCGTTTATTAATGAGAGCAGTTCTGGGACCTTTCTATAGACGCTCCTGCAGTTTACTATTTGCACATTAATATTGTTATTCCCTGTTGCATTTTGCCTACCCCTACCTTGCCGCGTCTCAGGAGGCGTCTTGTCGGGCCTAGGGAGGGAATTCTCTAACCTAAAAAACCCACATGTGCACTCCACACGTACTCTGCTACCCTTGTAGCCTCTTCCTGCGTGTAGTGCACGCCTGACCTATTCAGGAGGACCCTACATTTCTCCACCCGATAGCGGAGGTCGAGAAATTTGCACCCCAGATCTCCGCAGAATCGTCTGAGCCTCTAGTTTAAGCCTTCTACTCGGCTCCAAACCAGAGGACCGCGATCGGTTCTGGGAACGATACTACGAATAGTTAGCTCAGATTCCACCCCGCGAGCGTAGCTTTCCGCCTTCACCAACTCCGCCATCCGCCTGTAAGGATTGAGGATGACCTCTGAACCCAGACGGCAACAATTTGCAGTCGGGTGCACCCAGTGCTCTCTATCGCCGCCGGCAGGGCCTCCTTCACATCTCGGATGAGACCCCCCAGCAAGCAGACAGAGTGAACACTGGCCTTCTTCCCCGACCTTTCCGCTATTTCCCTAAGGGGCTGCATCACCCGCATAACGTTGGAGCTCCCAATAACTAATAAACCCCTCCCCCCGTGTGCCTGCTCGGACCTTGCTGAAGGAGCGGCCACATGTCCACTCACAGGCAGAGCGAGCGATGCCCCACGGCCAGCCTCCACATTGACCCTCCGCCTCGTGCGCCGCGAACGCACAGGCATCTTATCCGCATGGCTCTAAGGGATCGTGCAGCCACGTCTCGATCCCTGAGTCAACAGATGGGAACGTTTGCAAGACAACAACCATCTGCACGAACAGTTCGACGACGTTTGCAGCAGCATGGACTATCAGCTCGGAGACCATGGCTGCGATTACCCTTGACGCTGCATCACAGATAGGAGTGCCTGCGATGGTGTACTCAACGACGAACCTGTGTACACGAATGGCAAAACGTCATTTTTTCGGATGAATCCAGGTTCTGTTTACAGCATCATGATGGTCGCATCCGTGTTTGGCGACATCGCGGTGAACGCACACTGGAAGCGTGTATTCGTCATCGCCATATTGGCGTATCACACGCCGTGATCGTATGGGGTGCCATTGGTTACACGTCTCGGTCACCTCTTGTTCGCATTGACGGCGCTTTGAACAGTGGACGTTACATTTCAGATGTGCTGGCTCGTCACAATACGCCAGTCACTACTCTTGATGAACTGTGGTATCGTGTTGAAGCTGCACGGGCAGTTGTACCTGTACACGCCATCCAAGCTCTGTTTGACTCAATGCCCAGGCGTATCAAGGCCGTTATTACGGCCAGAGGTGGTTGTTCTGGGTACTGATTTCTCAGGATCTATGCACCCAAGTTGCGTGAAAATGTAGTCACATGTCAGTTCTAGTATAATATATTTCACCAATGAATATCCTTATATCATCTGCATTTCTTCTTGGTGTAGCAATTTCAATGGCCAGTAGTGTAAATACGATACTGCGGTACCTTTATTATTCTGAATTACGATGCGATGTTCCTTAATGAATCGTAATTTTCAGTTTGTCTTACACTCCGCCAGTTTTGGAGCAACGTCTCCTGCACAAAGGCCATGCGAGCAGCTGCCGCCTGAATTCCCAGCCTTGGGATTTACCCACTGCCAGCGACTCTGCTCTTCTTTGTCCCTGGCTGGCCTATGCTGATCACTTAGCCCTGATCCCTGGGCCCGCTAGCATGCAGCCGTACAACAATTTCATCTTATCTCTTACCAATAATGAGCACCCGATTAGCTCGCCTAAATACGTGTAACGTTACAGCCCAAGTAACGTAATTTTATCTCAGCTTCGTGAAAAACTCTGAGGTGATTTTAGAATAAAATAGTTTATCGTTCTTCATTGAAATTTTCTGAATAAATGAAAAATGTAAGTCTTTTTAAGGTCCTCTTTAACAAATTGGACCCCCACCTTTGACAAATCCTGGCTACGTTCTCGACATGGGACGTATAGCTTACGATGTTCTGTAAGAGAACGTGAAAGAAAATTCTGCCCGTCTCTGCCTCTATACTTTTAAGGTTAGAAATAAACAACTTTGAACCATGCTGAGTAGCTGTTTTGATAGCTGTTTTGATAGCGGAATTCTGTTTTTCTCTTACAGAACATCGTAAGCTATACGTCCCATGTCGAGAACGTAGCCAGGATTTCTCAGAGGTGGGGGTCCAATTTGTTAAAGAGGACCTTAAAAAGACTTACATTTTTCATTTATTCTGAAAATTTCCATGAAGAACGATAAACTATTTTATTCGAAAATCACCTCGGAGTTTTTCACGAAGCTGAGATAAAATTACGTTTCTTGGGCTGTAACGTTACATGTATTTAGGCGAGCTAATCGGGTGCCCATTATTGATAAGAGATAAGATGAAATTGTTGTACGGCCGCTACGGCCACTGTTGCCTTTTAGAATAATTTTAATGTAAATAAAAGGTGTCTTCCTTTAGTGAAATTTTTATCAGTTTTGTAACTAATAATTCGAATGAATATTATGATGCAATATGGAAGCGTGTTGGTAATGTGGAAACGAGAATTACCTGTCCTCTACAGTGCTGCACTGCAGCGGAATTTGTGGGAAATAGTTGTAAGCGTTTCTATTTTTCGCGGTTACTAATGTTAGTTCGCATTGTCTGTAATTTAGATTAGCATGTTGATAAAATAATCTACACTCGTCGAGAACTATTCGAGGTTGTACAGAAGAATTTCAAATCGGACTTAGATACGCAACTTAAGTGTTTAGAGCAACATTTTGCGACAAAGAAGTAAAACTGTTGTCAATGCTTGACTAGGATAGACAATCTTTGAAGGTTCTGTTGCCACACTTGAATGGAGATGGGAACAATCTCAAAGAACAACTGAACGGTTTCTTCAAAACAATAAAGAGTGGTTTTCTTCCTCCACGATTATTAACGTGGGTATTGTAATTTAGTACAGAAATATGGAAATTTAATTCTAACCTAAAATAAGATCAGTATCTGCTCAAATCCTGGGTCTGAACGAAGATTACATTCATCGATTTCACGTTTCTTTGCGGGTCATGACAAATGAAATAACGTGACCATCCAGAAATTTCGAAAGTATTGTCATGATACTGCGGAAATGTGCGTAGACGAGTTTTCCCAAGTAGCATACAGTTCATACCGTGTTAATGCACTACGCTCAGGTAGGAGAACCAGGGGATGTTACCAGTAGGCCAATTATCTGAAAGTGCTCAGGAAACCAGAAATAAATATACGAATAAATATCGTGAACGGTTTTCCAGGAAAAGTTCACGCACAAATACAACGGTAGATGTATTTCATTAGCTCCTCGTATCTTCGGATCCTCTTATTTCGAACCTCAGAGTAATGAAACCCAGAAAAAGTAAAAATCTGTCAATGGACGCGCTAGAGCTTTTACCTTTTCGTGATAATGAGTTTGAAAATTTTCTAGAAATTTCTGATATGCATGATAGTTACTTTGATTTCAAACATAATAACTATCTCGATAGTGAGAGCGATTGGTTGTTACGCTGTCTTTTTATTTACATATGTTATAACTGTAGATAGCTGGTTCATAACAGTTACCTCAACAAGTTTCAAAATAAAAGCCAAAGAATAAGATACTGTTTTTTATTTTGCAATTGTAATATTACAATCGTTATTTGCCGTTTTTAATTTTGAAATTGTACTACGGAATTCGTAATCAGCGACCTCAAAAACCATAACCATTTTGAATGAAGTGGCCGGCCATATTGGATCCGATTTTTTGAATTTTGGAATTATAATATCAAATTCGTAATCAGCGATCTCGATAACTCCTCTACACTACTTTATGTTTCAATCTATAGCTTTTTTCTATTTTTGACCAACTTTTTCGAAATCCAGACCACTCTATGCCGTCGCCTTCACTGTTGGCCGTCAGGAAGTCCTGCCAAGACTGTGTGGAGAGAAAGGGAGGGCAGAGGCTTCAGCAGCCCAATATCACACCCAGTGCCTTCCCCTGAGTTTTGTCCACCCACCGTACGAGGGAGGTAGAATAGTTTCTAGCCTAACAAATAAAGAATGACAGAAATTTCATAATACCAATTTTTTTCAATATAATACCCGTGTACACTAATACACTTGCGACCACGCTCAGATAACTTCTGAAATCCATTCAAATAAAATGTCTACGATTTCGAGTCCAACCAAGCGTTCACAGCGTCAACCACTGCATCATGATTGTCGAATCGTCGTCCTTTATGGCCTTTTTTTCCATGTCTGATGGAGCCAAATCTGGAGAATGTGGCGGATGACGTAACAATTCCAACCGGCAGTCACGCAGAGTTTCCAGTGTTGCGAGGGCTTTGTGCGCCGGTGCGTTGTTCTGATGCAAAAGAATTTTCCGCGCCTTTTTCTTCTTTACTTCTTCTCTCAAACCGCGCAGGAGGTTGCAATAGTATGATGCATTGATAGCTACGCCCTTTCGCAAGTTCAAAATGGCTCTGAGCGCTATGGGACTTAACATCTGAGGTAATCAGTCCCCGAGAACTTAGAAGTACTTAAACCTAACTAACCTAAGGACATCACACACATCCATGCCCGAGGCAGGATTCGAACCTGCGGCCGTAGCAGCCGCTCGGTTCCGGACTGAAGCGCCAAGAACCGCTCGGCTTTCGCAAGTAATCCACCATAATTACCCCTTCTACATCCCAGAAGACCTATGCCATCACGTTACCGGTTGATTTTTGCACCCGGATTTTTTTTGTTTCCATTGTTGTGACTTGTTTTGTCTCGGATCAAAATGGTGAACCCACGTTTCGTCCACTGCGAGAAAGCCGTCTTCATCCGCTTCGAACTGGCGGACGATTTCTTCACAGCACTGCACACGCTCCCGTATCTGAACTGTATTCAAGTCTTTCGGGGCGCACCGAGGTGAAACTGTCCGCATTCCCAAAATATCCACAACAATGTCATGAGCACGCGCATGGGAGATTTCAAATATGGTTTCAATGTGTTGCAACGGTGTTCGACGATCCTGCAAAATCGTATCGTGAGTTGCAGCCACTGTTTCATCAGTGGCAACGGTGACAGGCCTGCCGCTCCTTGGCGCATCTTCTACACTCGTTCTTCCATGTTTGAAGTCGACACCCAGTTTTTCACTGTTGCGTAGGACGGAGCACTGTGCCTAAGTGTATTCAGCATGTCCTCCGCAATTTCGTTGGGAGTCATTCCCTTCAAACGAGGATATTCAATCACAGCATGGTTCTTGATTCTCTCGATATTCGCCATTCTGCTTACAGTACGGTAACAATGCATACTAGCGGCAAAAGTAACGAAACTTCCTGGCAGATTAAAACTGTGTGCCCGACCGAGACTCGAACTCAGGACCTTTGCCTTTCGCGGGCAAGTGCTCTACCATCTGAGCTACCGAAGCACGACTCACGCCCGGTCCTCACAGCTTTACTTCTGCCAGTATCTCGTCTCCTACCCTCCAAACCTTACAGAAGCTCTCCTGCGAACCTTGCAGGACTAGCACTCCTGAAAGAAAGGATATTGCGGAGACATGGCTTAGCCACAGCCTGGGGGAGGTTTCCCGCTGCAGAGTGAAAATCTCATTCTGGAAACCTCCCCCAGGCTGTGGCTAAGCCATGTCTCCGCAATATCCTTTCTTTCAGGAGTGCTAGTCCTGCAAGATTCGCAGGAGAGCTTCTGTAAGGTTTGGAAGGTAGGAGACGAGATACTGATAGAAGTAAAGCTGTGAGGAGCGGGCGTGAGTCGTGCTTCGGTAGCTCAGATGGTAGAGCACTTGCCCGCGAAAGGCAAAGGTCCCGAGTTCGAGTCTCGGTCGGGCACACAGTTTTAATCTGCCAGGAAGTTTCATATCAGCGCACACTCCGCTGCAGAGTGAAAATCTCATTCTGGAAAAGTAACGAAGCTGGATCCTCGAAAATTGACTTGCATACCCACAGAGGGTCACCATAAAAATACGTGGTACTGTTTGTGCGAGACATTACGGTAGCTATCTCGGGCTAGAAACTTTTCGACCGCCCCTCGTATTTATTGTTAAATCAGTTTATATAGCATTACGGGAAGTACCAAATTAAATAAAAAAAGACCAGTACAGGTGTACACAAAAAATGTTCTCTACCGTATCCTGGAGAACTGAAATGCGAAATTCGTACCTTCTGTTATGGTCGGAGGGATGCAATTGCTGCAGTAACTGCCTCATAAAGCTTCACATGTTGGCGTCGCTTCTGAACACGCCACCCACCGTTGTTTGAGGAAGCTCGTGTCCCTGGCACGCCCGTCTTATGGACTTCCGACGACTCTGTGTGGACGCATCTCGTATACGCTCGGCGTTTTCATCAGACGTGCGTGGCCGACCAGTGCAATTCCCTTTGCATACGCAACCGACTTTCAAGAACTCTGTATGCCAGTCATAAATCTACTTGTGCAGAGGCTGTTTTTTGCAGGATCGGCGTTGGAATGCACGGTGCTCTTTAACAATGGATTGACTTCGTGCAAATTCGAACACACAAATAATTTCTCTTGTGGTGTAGCCGCCATGTTGCTACAAATAAACAACATCGCAGCTGTTTCAAAACTTTGAACCTTCCTGAATACAGTGATACGCGCAATGCGTTTCTGTCTTTTGTTGTTTGTCTGTAGTAAACAATTAAATCTGTTCTTCCTTTTTGACTGACTGACTGACGTCCTTTCCTCTTTTCATTTGTATGTCAATGATGTGTCATCAGTTTTGTCCTACTGCAAATACCACATGTACGCTAACGACCTCCAGCTGTATTTCAGTCCAGAACCAATAAATATGAAAAAAGCTCTCGAAAATCTCAATATCGCCCTGTGTGCGCTATGAAAATGGGTGTCAGAAATAAGGTTAAAGCTTAACCTATCCAAAACGAAGTGGTACTGATCAGTCATTCTAGGCTCATTATGCTGAAATATGGCAAATTTCTGCCATATTTAATTCTAAATGGAAACAAATATCAACTTATCTCCTAGGATTCTAGGAGAAAAATAGACGAATATCTAAACTGGACTGCAATTTGCAAGAAAGCATGCACATCTCTTTACGTTTTACAATAATATAAAAAGCTATTCTCTCTTGACCTGAGAAAGAAACTCTTAAAAACATTTATAATTCCAGTTATTGGTTACAGCGATGTTATTTTGCAAGGCCTTTCTCAGGAAAACTCATAGCGCCTGAAACTGATTATGAATGCCTTTGTTCGTCATACGTGTGATGTTCGACTCTTCGATCACATTTCACCGCCATATGCACAGCTATCCTGGCTGTGTGCAGACAGGCGTAGAATTTCCGTAGCCTCTGTCATCTCTGCTGTCTTATCATCGAACACTGTCCCTTACATCTCTCCTCGACCTTAACGCTCTTGCCTGAACAACATGGCACAAACAGCCGTTCGTGTCAGAGCAAAATCTCTTGTGTCCCACTTTCTCGAAGTCCTTCTCAGTAGCAGAAACACGGCACTGGAATAACCTCCTGGATTATATTAGTAAACTGAATAACATCTTAGTCTTCAGAAGACAGCTATTGACATATCTACTAAAGCAAGAATAACAATTACTAGATGTCCCTGTATGCACTCGTTGTACATCCTTCCTTTCAATCAGATCTTCCCCATTTCTCAGCATTCTCAGCTAGTGCAGTCCCCTTAAATTTCTTTCCCCAGAATTAGATTTTAGAAAACATGTACTTTATACCTCTATAAATTCTTTTTATATCTCCCAGATCATTACTGTCGTTGCGCGGGATTAGCCGAGCGGTCTGAGGCGCTGCAGTCATGGACTGTGCGGCTGGTCCCGGCGGAGGTTCGAGTCCTCCCTCGGGCACGGCTGTGTGTGTTTGTCCTTAGGATAATTTAGGTTAAGTAGTGTGTTAGCTTAGGGACTGATGACCTCAGCAGTTAAGTCCCATAAGATTTCACACACATTTGAACATTTCAACATTACTGTCGTTATAATAATAATTACTATTATAACTATTATCACTATCTAGTCCAATTAAAGTTACTTGATAGTTGACACTTCACGTGTTGAACTGGCTTCCTCCGGTCAGAACGCTCAACATTACTCCTAAATTGTTCACGCTTGCCAGACTGCCACAACAATTGGTCAGTTCGCTGCCAGTTCCTTGTCCGGCTCTCTTCCTTGATGTGTTTGGGTTCTTTCGTTTTTCATCACACATGAAAACCACACCGAAAACAATACACGTACAATGATCCCAGAATGAAATTTTCACTCTGCAGAGGAGCGTGCGCTGGTATGAAACTTCCTGGGAGATCAAAACTGGAAGCCGGACCGAGACTCGAACCAGGGATCTTTGCCTTTCACAGGCAAGTGCCAAGTGCTCTATCGACTGAACTATCCAAGTACGACAGGGCCCTTCCTCGCAGCTTTACTCCCGCCAGCACCTCGTCTCCTACCTTCCAAACTTCACAAATGCTCTTCTGCGAACCTTGCAGAACTAGCACTCCTGGAGGAAAGAATACTGAGGAGACATGGCTTAGCCATAACCTGGGGATGTTTCCAGAATGAAATTTTCACTCAGCAGCGGAATGTGCGCTGACGTGTAGAAGGTCGTACGCTAGAATCTCGTCAAATGCAGCGTTTCTAACTCTCTGCTGTGTCGTTTTCAGCATTGTATTGACTAAAAGTTGCACTTATTTTTCTTCCTATCATTCTTTTTTCTTATGGAATGTGCCTGTGTGGCCTGAAATCTGCAACGAAGTGCCAACCAGGTCCGCTCATCGATTGGTAACGCGGCAGCTCGTGCAGACAGTGCGAGTAATAGCCTCAGGTAACGAGTGATAGCGAGAAATTACAGTTTGCTTTTAGCGCTGGAACTGAAATTTTTCTGTCTTGAGTTTGCTCGTATAGGTTAGCTACAACTGAAATTTTTAGTCTTGAGTTTGCTCGTATAGGTTAGCTACAATCGCCGTGAACAAAGCGATCGCGATTTTGTTCTGTCGCAGATTGTTGACCGCAGTTTTCTCGGATGCGTTGTACGTTACGAGGTTGTGGTTAGACATGAATTTAAATTCAGGACTACAGAACGCGTCGTCTGCTGGAGTTTTGTCTTTGGTCACTTAAGATCAAATGTCGACAGAGCATCTTGCATTTCAGAAGTACCTCGCGGCGACAACTTCCGGAAGTTGGAGTCACGATTAGGCTCGTTCTGTGCACCTACGTCACGCATTGACCGACAGCCAATGAGCGTTCAGCAGTGTTCCGAGCGCTCTGCTGTGAATGTCGTAGTCAGCACGAGCGTTAAATGTGATCACAGCGAGTTATTAGTGAATTTTTATCCCATTTATTGCCAGTTGTCTTCGCTGATGGTGGTGACAAACTACAAATTCTCCATAAGCAAGCGAGAGACATTATTTATAGGGTACACGCTTTCCTCAAGCACAAAGCTGGTGCGTGCATTTGCCACAACTGTAACTTGCAACCGCCAACAATGCAATCCCCATCCGTGCCTCGACATGCGCGAACTGTCGTCGTTCTGTGTTACACTTTAACAGCATTTGTGAAGTGACCCGCCGTGTTTCTGTGTCGCATATAACCGAGCGGTATACGAGGTGCGACAATAAAGTAATAGACTGATTTTCTTTGCAAGATGTGGCAACCCTGCAGGCTTGCGTAGGCACAAAATCTTTGACCTTGATCTATAAGCTGCTTATAGTCCAACTGGCACATCGATGAAACTGCTCAGTCGTGAGTTGTGCTGTAATAAGTTAACACGTGTTTGTGTCTCTCCTCACGGAATGGAACCGCATAATATTGCGCAACGGTATGCCATTTCTTTTTGCGTTAAATCGGGTGAAAACGCGACGACAACTTACGGTAAGCTTCAGAAGGCTTTTGGAGAGGAGGTTATGTCAAGTGCTCAAGTTTTTCGTTGGCATAAAATGTGTAGTGAAGGCAGAACGAATGATCGAAGATTATCCGTGAAAATGATTGCAGAAGAACTGGACGTTAATCGAGAAACGGTTCATCTAATAATAACAGAAGATCTTGGCATGAGAAAGATTTGTGAAAAATGGTCCCCAAAAATCTCACACCACAACAGCAAGAAATATGGAAAAATGTGGCAGCTGATCTGTTAGAGTAAACGGAAATCAATCCAGAATTGTTGAGCCGTGTTATCACTGGTGATGAAAGTTGTTTTCTTCAGTACGATACAGAGACAAAACGCCTAAGTTCGCAATGGTGCTCAAAGGCATCACCCAGACCAAAAAAAGCTTGCATGTCAAAGTCAAAAGTGAAATGCATGCGTGTGTGCCTCTTTGATTCCAAGGGAATTGTTCATAAAGAGTGGATGCCTCCTGGACAAACAGTTAACCAATATTACTACAAAGAAATTTTAGAAATGCTTCATAAGAGGTAATCGTGACGGCGCCAATAATGCTGATAATTGGATTCTGCGCCATCCCATACTGCTCTGTCAGTACAGCAACTTTTAACCTCAAAACAAATCTCAGTACTGCCACAGCCACCTTATTCACCAGATATCGCTCTGTGCGACCTTTTTCTATTTCCAAGAGTCAAAACGGTGGTCAAGGGACACCATTTTCAAACAACACAAGATGTCCAAAAAGCTGTGACGAGGGTCTTGGAGGATATTACAGAAGATAAGTTCCAGAAATGTTACCATCAATGGCAGAAGCACTGGAAAAAGTGTGTGCAATCAGAAGGGAACTACTTTGCTCTTGACTAAAATGGTAAGCAACATTTTCTTTTCACGTCAGTCTCATTACTTTATTGTCGCACCTCGTAGAAAGCCCAAAACGCCGTCTCCTCTAGATGTGCAGTCGGCTGGGGAAGAGCGGCAGTGCAAATGCCGGGATGGTTTCTTTGAAAGGGCACGGCCGACTTCCATCCTCATCCTTTCCTAATCCGACGGGACCGAAGACCTCGCTGTTTGGTCCCCTCCCCCAAATCAACCAACCAACCAACTAAACAAGAGCGGCAGTGGTGGGGGGTCGCTCAGAGCGCTGTAGGGGGAATGCCGTTTTAAACTAAAGTCTTTCAAAGTTTTGGTAAATATTAAGCGGGGCGCCTCCACCCCCATACTTGCAGAGTGACCAAAAAGATTTGTCTCCTCTTCTTTGAGAAAGAGAACTCCGTAGAAAATTCAGTGATTTATTTTCTCCTGATATGTTAACAATTTGTAACTTTCAGAGAAGACTCACGAGTGGGGAATTTTAAGTAAAACCTACACATTTCTCTTGTTGCCATGTTAAAATTTGCTTCTCTTGCCAAAACTCACCAGAGTTTACACAGTCTCTCCATGCTAATGTGTTGTGCATACGCAGTTGCGAAAGAATTCTGAAAGAGTGGTTTTTTTAAGTTTATTAAGTAAGGAACTGAGGAAAGGTAAGGTCAGCATCTTATGAAAAAGCACATTCTCAGTACAGAATTTTAAGTAAAACCTACACATTTCTCTTGTTGCCATGTTAAAATTTGCTTCTCTTGCCAAAACTCACCAGAGTTTACACAGTCTCTCCATGCTAATGTGTTGTGCATACGCAGTTGCGAAAGAATTCTGAAAGAGTGGTTTTTTTAAGTTTATTAAGTAAGGAACTGAGGAAAGGTAAGGTCAGCATCTTATGAAAAAGCACATTCTCAGTACAGAATATACCTGCAATGACTTTACATATGTTGTTCCAAAACACATAGCATTTCTCGTTTCACCAGCTATCGATGGCCCTTAAAAATTAAATTCTTTCATAGGAAAGTCTGTAGTTAGTGGAATAACACAATAGATAATGAAGTTTTGCATAATAATCATATGGAAACATACTCTCCTCTTTGTGTGCTATCATTTGCCAAAATGTCATTTCGATATCTCAAACCATTTATGAAATATGAGGAATTTTGTGGATATTTCACTCTGGCTTTATCGCTGGCGCAGTGCGTTCGCAAATGAGTGCGCTATTTCAGATCAATTTTCTCGAGGTTAGTGACAGGTAGAGACCTCCAACCAAATCTAAAGAAAAATGCAATGTGTTAGCTAAATTTCATACGCAGCAACATATTATGTACCATGCGCCAAGTGCAAAATCATAGCGACCCCTGTTTTGCGTTGAAAACTTTTTCGAATTTTGCTCAGTGTCTTACTTACACGCAAATATCCCAGTAACTATGACTATTAATGAAAAGATGGGCACGTCATAATGAACCTGAGATATAAAGCTACAAATAAAGCAAAAATGAATTTTTTTACCCATAGTTTCTGTAAAATCGTTTGAGAGAGTCTGCAGTGCGTGCGCCTCTATTCTGTCATCGCCGACCGGTCGAAAAGTGGCGAATGCTTGTCGGCCTCCCCTTCTGAACAAACGAATGAACTCGCCCAGCACTTTGGACGAAAACTGTTCACTGCGCATCGGCCACCGTAACCTGCCGACCTATAGCTGGCAGCGGATGTGCCAATACTGTAGCAGCAAGTGACAGACTCAGCTATCAAGTAATTTTAATCGGACTATAGTGGCAAAGTAGCAGCAGTACAAGTACCCTGTGTACATGTGTGTGAACCCTGGTGCAGTGTAAGAGAGGGCCTGATGGCTCTAATTCAGATCAGGTTAAATAAGTAAATAAAATAAAATAATTAATTAGGAAATGTTGTTTCCAAAAATCTCGAATAGTTCTTGACTGATTTACTTCAAATTGTTACACGTTGCTCTAATAAACATTGTTATGAAAAATCTTGTGTATTTCTTGGCAAATTTATTGACAGTATTGCACAATGCTCTAACAAATATTTGGACGGATGTTAACTAAAGATTGTATATTTCTTTAAACGGCAATGTACAGGTTTTCTGTTAAAATCAACTGTGAGAAAGGAAATGCTATGCTGCGCCATGTTGTGAAAATGTACAGTTTCATTTTCTCCTTCTCAGTCGGTTTTAACTACGATAGTTGGGTGTGTAAACAATTAGACAAATTTTTCTCATGATCAATTGTATGTTGCCTTTTCATGAACTGGTAGTTCAAAAATCAGTTCATACTATTACCACACAGTATCCAAAAAAACGAAAGATGTTGTATATTCTGAACTTTTGTAATTGTGTTGTGTACAAAAAAATTTAAAGATGAAACTTTAAAAGCAAGAAACCCTAAACCGAAAACAAAGGAGTCTTTTTCACTCGTGTTGCACATGATTTATTATAAATTTGAGTTCCATAACGTCAAAGTGGGCGATATCGCAACGAGAAGTCCAGGGTTACCCCAGATTTTGATGTAAATCGAATTCCAAGACACAGGATGAGGCAGGTAAGACAGGACATCCCAAATATATCCAGAATCAATAAATATATCGAGGTGAGATCTTCACCAAGTTATAGCGGACAATATGACAAACTTATGTTTGCAAATAATTTTTATTGCGTATAATCGCCGAATTACTACACTGACACTGTTTTTTCTAATGGAATTATATACTTTCTTCTGTGACATTTAAAAGATCCTTCTAAGAGAACTTCAACGACATAACATGTATGGGACTTGATCCAATGGTATCAAGATAACAGAGCCGCGAGCGACTGTTCCACTGGCACGAGAAGCGGTTCTGACCATCTCTGCCCTATCATACCAAATGTAAGCAAACACGTAACTCAGGTATGGCTCATGTGTTTACCTGTGTGCTTGAAGGCCTTCAGCTGTTGTAGCAATCAGCTAACTTACTCGTAAATCTGTTGAGACATTGATAACGTATACGACAGACGAAAGAGAGAATATCGTTTGAGGCAAATGTCGCAAAACTCTTTCTGAAGAACATCCACATCGCGCCAAGCACTCACGACATTATTAAAAAAAGTTCTGCAAACTGTAAGTGTGGAGAGTAAAATACACCGAGGAAAAAGAAGAGCAACTGATGTAAGAAATGGAAGTAACATTTTAGCAGCAGTAACACATAACGCAGATGTCACTAAGAGGCATCTCGGAAATACGCTTCACATTTCGCTGCATCTACAGCTTCATACCTGTGACTATCAAAACTGGTTACAGTCCTCCGAATGTTATCTACAAAAAGTGCAAAGTTTTGTTTAAGGAGGATGCATCGTTTACAAACCTTGGGTAAGTCAATCTTCGCAATATGCACTAACCATCAGTTGAAAATCTACGCTGACTCAATGAAGCGGATAAAAACAACTTTGTTTGTCTATTAAAGTTTGGTTCATGTTTTTCAAGACTCGCGTCATTGGCCCCTGTTTTACTGATGGAAATCTAAATAGACTGAAGTATCTCGAGTCTCTATGATATGCTGTTGCCGCAGTTATTGGAAGACATCCCACAGCACTTATGGCAATCAGTGTGGTATCAACACGACGGATGTCGCTCCCATTCCGCACATGAAATGACAGACCCTCTGAAAAGAACATTTGAAGAGCACTGAAACGGTCGTTCAGGAAACACAAAATACTCGTAGTATGCACACTCAACAAACAGAACACTTTAGTTTTATCTATGGCGAAAATCAAAGCAGGAGGTCAGTTAGGAAGTAGCGGCGAAAAACGCATCTCGATGTAGGTTTATTAATTCAGTATGCATTTGGAGTGGCCTGTCTCAAATGCCTCGCGACGTATATCTGAAAACTCCAAAGCATTGCCGAGTTCGCTGGTTTATGTATAAAGACAAACATATGTCATAACTACATACAAATCGGAATAAAAAAAAAAGGTTCAAATGGCTCTGAGCACTATGGGACTCAACTGCTGAGGTCATTAGTCCCCTAGAACTTAGAACTAGTTAAACCTAACTAACCTAAGAACATCACAAACATCCATGCCCGAGGCAGGATTCGAACCTGCGACCGTAGCGGTCGTGCGGTTCCAGACTGCAGCGCCTTTAACCGCACGGCCACTGCAGCCGGCAAATCGGAATCAGATTGCATATCTTACTGTATCTATAGTGATGCAGCATTGGGTTTCAAACGTTTTTGCAGGCTTTCGAGACAAAGAAGTACACTCACGTGAAGCTTATTAATGGTCGCACGGAAACCTTTCGCAAGAACAGCTATGGAATGTCTACATATGTGGATGCAGACATTGATTCTAGTTTTGTTTACATTATAATAAGGAGGAAATGCGCTGTGTCGTCAATATCACTACAAGCAATTATCACATTTCTTGGCGGCATAAACAAGAAGTATGTTTTGTGCAGGTAATTCCCCATAGCTCGTTAATATTTGAAAAAAAATGTCCGCCTTCTTAGCTGGGTGATAACGTGCTCGCCTCCCATGCAAGCGGGCCCGGGTTGGAGATTTTTTTCTGCTCGTGGATGGGGTGTTGTGTTGTCCTCATCATCATTTCATTCTCATCACCAGCGCACAAGTCGCTCAATGTGGCGTGGAATGAAATAAGACTTACACTTGACGGCCGAACTTCCCCGAACGGGGCCTCCCGGCCAACGATGCCATACACTCATATCATTTGGAAAAAAAAGAAAAGAATTTCAGAACCACGAAAACCTGCTGCTGAAAGACTTGTTTATTAACTCCGGTGTCGATCACACAAGGACCACTCTTTCGAAACCCCGTAATTGCCTTCCACTGGCGACGCATAAATTTGAAATTTGTCTCAATGGTGTTTACAAGTTTCCTCTGTAATGGTGCAAAAGCATGGCGTCATATTCGGGCACGGCAACGCTTCAAATAGCAAGGTGTCGACACATGCGGAAGAAAGGCCACAGTTCAGCAGTTGTGAGCTGTAATTTGGATAAATGATGTCACATTGGCACTAAACTTCACCACAATTCTGCCTAACGCCACCGTGGGCGTATCACACGATGAGGTCGTCACAGCCACTCTTACCCACATTTCACTCCTTCTTTTGACATCTCTGTGATGCAGGTCAGAACCGCGACGCCCAGCGTTGAAATCACGCGGTTTTCTTATGGATCGCACCCCTTCGGAGGGGAGGACGACCGCAATTTTTGCCCTCGTGTACAGACTGGAACTACTAGGGACCGTTCAAATCCATTTGACGAAATCTGAATGTGATCCGTGGCATGAAAGGGTACTTTTGCATTTATATCCGTCCTTTTTCTCGCCCTCCTATAGCGTGGCGTGATCACAGGGGAGGGGGGGGGGGGGGGGGGGGAGCTGCAACATAAAGGTGTGCGTGAATAAAACGGCAAAGTCTGGATAAAGCTGTCATTCAGACAAGGATTGACCATTGTATTAGGATGTTTTTATAGACCGCCCGTATTCGCAACAAAAGTCGAAGAACGTTTCAGGGAAAGTCTTGAGTACATAGGAAATAAATGTTCAAATTATCCATTAGTTCTAGGTGGAGACTTTAATCTGGCATCCATTGACTGGGAAAATTACACGTTTATCACAGGGGGCAGAAGCAGAGACTGGTGTGAAGTTTTTCTGATAGCGCTCTCAACATACAACCTTGATCAATTGGTTAGAAAACAATCTCGAGATGGAAACATATTAGTTATCTTGACGACAAACTGACCTGATCTTTTTCAGGAAATTAATCTAGAAGAAGGTATTAGCGACCATAATGTCGCTGTGGTTTCTATGGCAGTGGAGGTTGAAAAAAAAAAAAAAAACAGCGTAGAGTTTTCTTGTTTGGGAAAGCAAATTAAAGTGTCATTAATGAATATCTTCATAGTCAGCTCCAAGCATTCACCGCAGGACACAAAGATATCGAGCACCATTGGTCGGAATTTAAAGGTATTGTCCAGCACGTGCTAGAGAAGTATGTGCCTAGCAAAAATATAGGGGAGGGAAAGAATGCACCTTGGTACAACAAACACATTAGGAAGGTGCTGAGAAAACAGAGAATTGTGCACAGTCGTTTTAAACGTAGTCACTGCCCCGCTGAGAAAAAGAAATTATGCGAAATGAAAGCATCTGTCAAAAGGTCGATGAGAGATTCTTTTAACGAATTTGAAAGCAATATTTTATCAGCAGATTCTAAAAATAGCCCCAAAAAATTTTGGTCGTACGTAAAATCTGTGAACGCCACAAATAATTCATTACCTTCTCTTGCTGACAGTACGGGTATTGTAAGGGATGATGATAAGCAGAAGGCCGAAATTCTAAACCCAGCTTTCAAAAACTCGTTTACGGTAGAGGACTGCAGCACCATTCCTTCTTTCACTTACCGAACAAATGCAAGGATTGTTGACATAGTGTATCTGGGATTGTAAAAGAGTTAAGATCCTTAGACGCTAGGAAGACATCTGGCCCAGACGGAACCCCGTAAGATTAAATGTTGACTATGCTACAAATGTAGCACCATTCTTATCCATCATCTATCAGAGATCACTGGAACAGCGGAAAGTTTCACGGGACTGGAAGAAGGCCCAGGTCATAGCAATCTATAAAAAGGGTAGAAAATCGGATGCACATAATTACCGGCCAGTTTCACTGACATCGATTTGTTGTAGAAGCATGGAACATGTTTTGTGTTCAGACATAATGACCTTTATAGACTCTGAGAAGCTCGGTTTTAGGAAACAGCGGTCATGCGAGACACAGCTGGCCCTCTTTGTGCATGATATACAACAGGCTCTAGATACCAGCTCCCAGGTTGAAGCCATATTTCTCGACTTTCGAAAGGCGTTCGACTCAGTTCCGCACTGTCGCTTGCTCTAAAAAGTACCCGCTTACGGTCTATCCGATGTCATATGCGGTTGGATAGAAAGTTTTCTATCAGACAGAGAGCAATATGTCGTCCTTCAACAGAAACAAGCGTAACTTCAGGTATGCCCCAGGGCAGCGTAATTGGTCCACTGCTTTTTACGATTTACGTAAACGATCTGATTGATGGTATTGACAGCGGCATTAGACTGTTTGCCGATGATGCTGTTGTCTACAGGAAAGTAGTATCACACGAAAGTTGTGAACAAATCAATGAGGATTTGTAGAAAATAAATGCGTGGTGTAATGACTGGCAGTTATTTCTCCATATTGGAAAGTGTAACCTACTGCGTATAACAAGGCGAAAATCCCCATTAATGTACGAGTACAAAATAAATACCCAGTCTTTGGAAGCGGTAACATCCGTCATGTGTCTCGGTGTGACTTTTCGAAATGATCTCAAATGGAATGATCAGATTACACAAGTAACGGGCAACACGAATTCTAGATTGCGGTTTATTGGTAGAATCCTGAAGCTATGCAGTCCTTCAACAAAGGAAATTGCTTAAAAACGTTAGTTCGTCCAGTCTTATTGTTCGTCGGTATGGGACCCTTACCAGTTGAGTCTGATTCAAGAGACTGAGAAGGTCCAAAGAAGAGCGGCAAGATTCGTGACTGGTACATTTAGCCATTGCGAGAGCGTTACAAATCTCACAGAAAGTTTGAAGTGGGATACACTCGTAGATAGACGACGCGCTAAACGGAAGTGGCTGCTCACTAAATTCCGAAATCCGATCTTCGTCGAGGACGTAGAGCATGTATTATTACCACCAACTTTCAAATCGTGCAGTAACCACCATTCAAAGATAAGGGAAATTAGAGCTCGTACTGAAGCGTTCAGACAGTCGTTTTTCCCTCGCGCGATCCGCGAGTGGAACAGAGGGGGGAAATATGACTTTGGCGCGAATTGCGCCCTCCGCCACACACCGTTTGGTGGCTAGCGGGATATATATGCGGATATGTAGATGTAGAAAGGATCCCTCTCAGACTCCCCAAGTTCGGAAACAGCCTAGGTATGACCTACACACCTTCGTTGAGCATGTTGTTATAAATGTAGCTGCTTGAAACTTCAACACACGTTACGTGCTGCTCTAGCGCCTGAGAAGATAGGCAAGCCTTTCAACACCCATCAGGCGGTGTTTGCCTGCCATCAGCCGCTAGAGCAGAAGCAAGGCAGAATGTGTGTCAACGTTTCAGGCAGTCACTTTGTAACGTGCTCAATGAAGATGCGTGGTTCATACCCAGAATGTTGTCTAACTAGGGGATCCCTTGCCGTTTTATTCACGCACATCTTAATGTTGCACCTCCCACCCCATCCCCTGCTCCCCTCACCCCAGCGATGACGCGAAAAAGGTAGGATGTAAATGTGCAAGTACGTTTTCTTGCCACAGATCACGACAACGTTCAAATTTCGCTGAATGGTCTTCACAGAGGCATCAAAAGAAGGGCGAAACGTGGGTAAGAGGGGCTGTGACGACCTTCTCATCATGTGACACGCCCACGTTGGAGTTAGGCAGAATTGTGATGAAGTTTGGTGCCAATGTGACATCATTAACCCACAGCATATGTCACATGAATTTCTGAGCTCTGATCCTTTTTTTGAAGATGTTAACACCATTACAGAGGAAGGTTGTAGGGACCTTTGAGCCATATTTCACTATGTCTGTCGCAATGGGAGGCAATTAGGGGGTTTCGAAAAAGTAATCCTTTAATTCTTTTGTGCTGTGTATTTTCATCTTCAGGTATCATAAAATTACTTACAATAGCCCTGTTCGTGTCGTGGAGTCAAATAAAATAGAAGCCATGTTGCATCGCTGCCGTTAATAGTAAAATGCACTGACACAATTAATCAGTCTTGTGACACTGTCATAACAAGGTTCCATCTTACCTCGTGGAATGCTCTCTGCATATTGACCTTTGACATGAAGATAACCACATGAAGACAAAATCTAATCATCAAGCTAATGTTGTGTTGCTTTTCTCATTTCGTATTATATCGCCCAGCCTCTCGTTTAAAAAATTACAGAATTACTTGTTCCGTTTAAACCCCATGTGTAATATCTACAGAATGCTATCCAATTATGATGAGCTATCCTGTTAAACACTTTGTACACAGGTCTTAATTATAATCTAACGCCGATTTAAAATCAACTACCGTCCTAATAGTTCTCAGTATGATTTCTGAGGCATCATAAACTGGACAACAATGCTGAAATTGTTCAGCGCCAATAAATCTTCGATTGATGAAGATGCTTACACCTACACAAATGAATATAAACTGTTCAAAAATGGATTTCACTCCTCTCATGACATTTACAGATTGCGTTTTTCAATGGAAACATCTTTCTCCATACTGCTCTAATCACTGGAACTCATTACATGCAGCTATCTGCGTTTGTTTATTGATTTAGTGTATGCCTAGCACCATATCAAACCTGAAAAAGTTTTTAACAATATTACACACGTTTAACACACAGAAAAATTCATAGTTATAAGTCAGTTAAATTTACGTTATTTAGAAACCACAGAACTTCACAGATGTATATCCGGTCGCTGACTATATTCAAATTATATGTTTATTGCGCCAGGAAATCCTCTGAACCGCCAGGAAATAATAGTTTTTGGCAACGTTTTGATCCCAGTTTGTGTAGTGAATCAGCACCTCCTGCATTATTTGTCCTTATTTTGTTGAGACCAGACCATAACTTGCGACGCCCCTGCAAACGTGGCGGTTTGGGCAAGATTCAGCGCATCTTAAGCTGTTCTGCGTTGTTCTGCACTCTGTAGAGGTGTATGAGGGGAGCTAAATTTCCATTTATAAGTGCATGAATGTCCTCAAGTACAGGGAAATAAGGATTACCAGGTGTTTTTGATAACTCTCGCTTGAGCAAATCCTCACTCCAAAAATGTGGGAGCTTTATTATTGACAATAGGCATCCAGAAAGCTGGTGTGTCATTGATTAGTAGATAGTAAGTGTAGGTTCCAGCTCACTTTTTCTCCAAGATACTTCCATTCGTGAGTCTTCTAAGAGAATTACCTAGAACTTACAACTAACAAAACTTTTACAGGGTGTATTTCTGGAGGAGGTATGAATATGTTGTTAAATATTTTCTCTTACCTCATCATCATTTAATTCTGGTTCAGTTAACAACAAATCACTCTCTCTATCAATAAAAATGTATAAGTAATATTTTATATCATTGAACTTCATGTTGTACAATTCTATTCCTTCTTGCTTTCTGTGTTTTAAGAACTGATTTAAAAATCCTTTAGTAGAAGGGTAATTAACACATTCTCTGTCTGTCCACCAGTATTGCATTTAGATAATATAGATTTGATTTTCTTGACTGTTGTTCCACAAACTTTATAACAGTTGTCTTTATTTTGTTTTGTAGTCACTATGTATATGAAGACATTACTTTCTATTTTCGATATTTTTCTATTTACATAGGTTAAATTTATGTTTTAAGATTTTTCTTCTGCTAGTTGTACAGCAAGTTGTTGTTGTTCTTTTATTTTTAATTTATTTTGGAAATCGATAGCCAATTCTATAACTAGAATAGTTTCACATTCTTTTGTGTATCTCATGTAATCTATAAATATTTTTTCTATACTTAAATGTTATTTTTTTATTTGTTCACACACTTTGTATTGAATGTTGTGACCAATTATTTAAATCAATAACTGTTAATGAAATCAACTTCTGTTGAACAAGATTATTTGCTGTTGAAATATTTATGTCACCTTGAATGTATTCATAATCAAAAGCTAATGAATTACCACACTTAATATCTGTATGTGGTATATTGTTATCTTTAAGAAATTTAACATAATGTTTTTTATCAAACTTAAAATCTTCAGTGGTTAAATGATTGACCCCTGGAATTCCATATAGAAAAGATAAAATATCATTTGTAACCAGTAAATTTTTCTTTCCAAATACCAAGAATCCAAATTCAGTTGATATTTCTTTTCCTGAATAAATTCAAAAATATTCAACACAAAGGTGTTTTAATTTTCCAGAAAGTGGAACACTAATCACTGATTAAAATGTAAAATCTATATCATTGTAGATGGCTGAAATTTCCATTTTTTACAAATCTAATAAAAATTATTTCTAATAAATAGGGAGTCTAAATAGTCTGAAAGTCAGTAAATTGATAGCCAGAGCAAAACAATTAGGACATAAAGGAAATTGAAAACTGAGAAAACAACAACTTATTAATCTTATTAGTAACTAGAATGTTAACAATGAAGTGAATGAATTAAAAACTAAACAACAACAACTTATTGCAATGATTCATCTTCTGTGTACAAATTTAAATTTTCGACAGTTATTTAAGTTGTATTAAACAAATGAAACATATAGTGAAATACTTGTTGATTATACTAAAAAGAAAAATCAGTTTGTAAAAAAGAATGGAAACATTTAATTTCGAGATATTATAATGTTTCTTAAAAATTTATGAGAGAATTTCATGACATATTAAATTCCAAATATATGCTAAGAAATTGTTAAGATTTTATAAAAGAATTTCAAGAGCAATTAAATTGGAATAATATGTATCAAATATCAATAATTATCTGAAGATTTTATGACAGAATTTCATGATAAGGTAAGTTGGATTTATGTATCAAGTTAACAAATATTATCTGAAGATCTTACAACAGAATTCCAAGGTAAATTAAATTGAAGTAAAATATCAAGTGATCAAAAATTATCTGAAGATTTTATAAGAGAATTTGAAGATAATGTTAATTGGAAATATATTTTAAAATATCAAGTACTACCAGAATCATTCTTAGAAGATACATTTAAATCTTTTGAAATACTGGAACAGTCTGAAGATAATGATTGTTCTAAAAGTTAAGTAATGAAAATATCAATTTGTGAAAACAAACTGTAATCACATTCTTCATAAAGAGTGTGTTGATGAATGGTTAAAGGTAAAAATGTCCATTGTGTAGAAAAGTTATTAAAAGAATTAATCTAAACATAGACTAAAAGACTGCTTATGTATCATAAAATTGTGGTGAATTAATTATATCTTTAATCAATTGTTCTTGTGTATAGTCATTCAAAATATAAAAATAATTATACCAACAATTAATTCTTAAAGTTTCTTTCATTCTTTGGTATAAATGTACTGAGTTAGGATTATAATTAACACTTAACATTTGTTCGCAATTAAGATGTCTATCTTCGATTCTGTATAACAGTTTATGCAAATTTTTTAGTTGTTTTCTAATGCCAAAATAATTATATTCACAGTCATCATCGAATAAGTTTAAAAGAATAAATGTTGGTTTTAAATTTTCATTAACTGTTTGAAGTGTAACATGAGGTAATAATGTATTTATTTCTTCATTTGTTTTGATTATTATTTCTGAAGCAACATTTACTGTTTCTCTTACATTTTCTATTCATTTCTCTTCCAATTCAACAATTTCTTCATTTCTTGTGTTTATTTTTTGTAGTTGTTCTATACAATAATCTTTATGATTTACCTAGTCATTATGAAAAGTCATTACTTTTTTTCTAATTTTATATTCCCCATGTTTTCGAATTGAGGAAGAACTTTTTCATAAACCTAATATTGGAATTCTTCAGCTCATTTCAGCTAAGATTTCATAATTAAACTATACAAAACAGGTTCATTGATAAACATAGTATCTGGATGAAAATTTTGGAAGGCCAGTATTTCACTGTTCCTTAATTTTCTAAATGCTTTTTTATATTTTTCTTTTACATGATCATTAATTGCGTCTCTAGCTCTTTTATATTCAAGAATATTACAGGCGTCTGTACCTTTAAACTATGCGTTATTATTCTCAACGATAATCATAAACACTTGCTTATTATTATATATAAGCTTGTTGTTGATTAGATCTATAATTGACTCAATTTAAGAGTCATTTTTGTTAGAGTTTTTACTTTTATGTTAGACCTGGTTTTTTGTAGGGTCTGTTGTATAGATCGTTTAAAGTTTTAACTGTAAATAAATGACATTAGTTCTACTATTGTACTTTGCCACAAATCTAATAATTGTTTCTATGTAAATGGAGCAGGTTCAACAACAACCAGAGCACTCTTGTGTCAAATCCAAATTTTGGAAATATTGTAACACTGAGAAGTCAACTGCGAATTTTACTTTACAGAAATACACAAAAGATGGTTGTAGAACGATGTGTAGACAATGTGAAAATGAATAACATGTAAGAAATTACAACAGTAAAGGAATTCCTTGTGTATGTGGGAAAAATACTTCTAAATATAATCACAAAAGCCATTTACAACGAACTCTGAGTGAAGAACATACACGAAAATATTATTATCGATAAATAATGATGAAAAACAAGAAACTGATACACCTACAAAAAATGCAATGTTTGTCAGGAAATTAAAAATTTAAGGAGTTTTTACATAAATACTTCACACAAGATAAACATAATAATAAATGTAGAAAATGTCTTTTAGTATACATAAAAATATGAAAGGAGAATCCTCTCACACTGAATTTTTTAATATAAATTAGAGAAGTATTCTTTTCCAGTCGATTTCTGAAATCTTATTTTTTACTGACAGTTCTAATAAATTTTATTTTGTATAAATAGGAAGGTCAAATGGAGAAATTCATAGCTGTTCAACTCTGTGACTATTGTAAAAGAAATAATTTTAGAGAATATAGTAAAGTAAGGAAAGCTTATCTAATTACATTAATTAATAGACATAAAGTCTCAGGCTTACGTCTGATGCAACATGGAAGTCTTTGGATGGAATTACTCCAATTTGGTGATGACATATTCGAAACTAAAGAAGAGGAACCACTGAAAAAATATTTCCATCTTCTACCAACATCTCTGGGAAACAAAGAAACAAAAAGCAATTAATGATTATCTAGTTGATAATGCATTTGGAAACGTATTACAAAAAATAAATTTTGAAAATTATGTAAACTCAATAGAACATAACCATTACTTGACTGCAGTAAAACAGAAAATTAAGAAAACTGTAAAAGACAATCTAAAATTTCATCATGGATTGAAAATAATTTTAAAGCTTTCTTGTTAGTACCAAATGCAGACAAATAGAAATATTATGGACTTTAATTTCCACACAGAAAACTATCGGCTCATAAACCAAAGAGAATTAATTAAACTTAAGAATGGCAAACAAAATGTTTTATCAAGAATGGGTAATTTTCAAGCACATGTGTCAGGATGGACATTAAATAGAATTAATGAAACTAAAAAAGTGTATTAATGTAAAAAATAAAGATGAAAAAGGTTTACTGTGGCCTATAAAATTTGCATAGTATCAAGTAGATAAAATGCAGCAAGAGTTACAAAATATAAAAGTGTTGGTCTTGATCTTGATCAGAAACTTGAAAAATTTGAATTTGCTGTAGTGGTTACCCAGTCTACCACCATTTCGAGTGAGAACACTGTGCGATGAAAGATGTTTATATCACGTCGTAAATTTTGACTGTCATTTTCTCAGAAACGGCAGAGTGTCAGCGGATAAGCCAAGACACGTGTTTGCTTATTTTGACTCCTCTGCCACTGAGCGGAGTTTCTGTAAAATTGGATTACGGCACTTGTCATGCTCTCCTCGTAACTGCTTCTGTCTTTTACAACCAAAAGCTCAGATGAACGTTAGTATGAAAAAGATTGTTATCTGCAATTTTGCCCTAGGCACGACACTGAATGAAGAAGATAAGTACTACTACAACATATTCTCTTGCAACATTAAATAGTAAATGCAACATGGGTGACACTAATCGTGCGCTCATGACAATTCATTGCTCTTATCAAGATGGGGTGAGACGTGTTAGAGCAGGAACTCCACCCTTCATCCTCACGTTTTGAGTCGGTGTTCCACTCTGCTATGCAGCGTGCTAAGATTTCTTTCAGACAGCCCTGGATCATCCTGACAATATTGTCAAGACTAATTTTATTCTTCAACCGTATCAACGGAATGTTGTACACTTCACTTCCGAGGTCACGCCAGATTGAAAAATCCAGAGATATGAGGTCAGATCATCTTGGAGGCCAAGGTGGCCGTGATCGACCTGTTCATCTTGGACCACATTGACTTGTTAAATGTCATCTTACGTCAACAGCAGAAAGTGCCGGTGTCACATCATGCGTGTAACACATTCACGAACATTTCCGCAAGTTTAACAGACAGCAATTTTTTATTATAGCTAAAATAGTACAATTGGTCTAATAAGGCCTGGTTTGTCTAAAAACTTTTGTTACTCTCAGGAATTACCTTAAATGGCGATAAACTGTTAAGTCTTTTATCTTTTAGAAGTGGAATGGGATTAAGAAACTCTTTTCTGTTGTAGAAAAGGTCTGGCAGTCAAATCTTTAAACTCTTAAAGCAAATGAAGCATATACTTCATTGCTACGTCGCTTTGCATAAATATTTCCAGACTAGGGTCGGTGCCATTCTGCTACACAACGGATGTCCGGCGACGGCAGCGAGATACTATTGTATAGACCAGTTGGGGGCCAAGTCCTGCACACTGCACTGGGGGCGTAGTCTTGCACACTGTGCATACGCGCGTACCTTAAGCTACAACACAGAGCGGTGGCAGGTGCATTATTGTCTCAGCAATGCTGTACCAGTTCTTATGCCATGTGTTTGTTGCTCCTTTCTGTCGGCATTTTTATTAAAACAACACTGATCATTTTCCCCATTTTCTAGGAAAGCGCAATGTTTCAAAATAATGCAAATTTTACGAGTAAAAATTACTACTTTAAATAAGATTATTTAAAAACAAAAAAATTTCAGTACTGCTGCCGTAACTAATTGACGCTGGACTCACATTCGGGAGGATGACGGTTCAATCTCGCGTCCGGCCATCCTGATTTAGATTTTCCGTGATTTCCCTAAATCGCTCCAGGCAAATGCCGGGATGGTTCCTTTGAAAGGGCACGGCCGACTTCCTTCCTTGTCCTTCCATAATCCGATGAGACCGATGACCTCGCTGTTTAGTCTCTTCCCCCAAACAACCCTACCCCCTATAACTAATTGATATTTCGGTTTTTATTTGGTTATTAGTTAAAAATAAAAATAAAACACTTCTTACAGCCAAGAACATACAAATATCGAAAAATATCGTTTTATTCAAAAACCAAATACCGGTATCGGTTTTAAGCGTTCGCTGTTTCCCAGCCCTATGGAGTACCACAGCGTGTTAAAATGCACGGTGTGAAGCAACACGGTATTGAAATTTACTCAGCAGCACATATTCTTTCACAGATGTACGGTTTACAACAGACAGTAAAGTTACTTTTTTACTTTCGTAGCCGGCCGAAGTGGCCGTGCGGTTCTAGGCGCTACAATCTGGAACCGAGCGACCGCTAAGGTCGCAGGTTCGAATCCTGCCTCGGGCGTGGATGTGTGTGATGTCCTTAGGTTAGTTAGGTTTAATTAGTTCTAAGTTCTAGGCGACTGAAGACCTCAGAAGTTAAATCGCATAGTCCTCAGAGCCATTTGAACCATTTTTACTTTCGTAGAGGTTATTCTTTCATTCCTTGATTCCCTTGAATCTAACTCCGTACACATACACAGATACAAGCGTTGGACAAAACTATGGAAACACTACGTATTACCGTGCCTGATACGACACAGGGACCGCTACGGTCGCAGGTTCGAATCCTACCTCGGGCATGTCTGTGTGTGATGTGCTTAGGTTAGTTAGGTTTAAGTAGTTCGAGGGGACTGATGACTTCAGATGTTAAGTCCCATAGCGCTCAGAGCCATTTGAACCAATACGACACAGGAAAACCGTTGGCATTCAAAACAGCTTCCAATTGTCTCGGAATGGTTTCTAAGGGATTCTTATACCATTCTTTCTGCAAAAAAGTGGAAAGTTCAGGTAAGGATCATGGACGTGGATAGCGATTTCGCATGTTTCTCTCTAAAGTACATTACAAAGGATCAATAATATTGAGATCTGGTGACTGTGGTAGACATGGGAGATGCGACGGTTTATCGTTGTGTTCACCACACCAGTTCTCGATGATACTAGATGTATGACCAGGGGCCTTGTCGCCTTGGAACACACTATCACCACTGCGGAATAAACTTTCTAACGTGGGATGGACCTGATCATCACACACAAATACGGACTTCGTTAGTGTAACTGCATTAACATCCCCCCCTTAGGAGCAGTAGAGGGGACCTAACTAAACCGTGATTGGCAGGCGCCTACAAGAGACCTGCGGGATTGGCTGGGTGGCTGTAAGTGGGAAAAACAGTGCCCCCACGCGAGACTTTAAAACCCCTAGATTTCGCATTTTGGCGGAGTTCTCAGTCAGACGATCTGGGCGCCGAATCCGCGTCCGTCGACTCCAGCCTCGGTCCAGCTCCGTGTATATCTGCTCTCTCACTTGGAGTGCCTCAGTGGACAATGTCACATTCAGTACGTTTTGTTTTGCAACTAAGTTGTAGCCTTAAGATACTGTTAGTGATTGCTACTGTGGTTAGCATCCACTCCTGGGACTTCTGCACTGGCATCTGTTGTAAGAGTGTTATTCATGCTTTTTATAACCCTACAACTAGCCTTCAGTGTATTAGCTAGTCCTGTCTGGAATAAACTACTATTTCAAAACCCTGTTTGTCCAAGAGTCTCCACAACGAGTTCCCTACCAAGTCTCACCACCTGCATTTCTAGTAAATGCCTGTACCAGTCTTGGCTCAGATGGAAGAAAACAATCAAATGCCTTCACTGTGAATTGTCCTTCTGCCTTCTGCTCTGTACCACTCGGGAACGCAGATTGACCAGTAACCCCTTTTCTCCCTCTCCCACCTATGTCAGGACACGACAAGCTGTGGATGTGCTACTTAAATTTTATAAGCACACGACGAAACTTATTGAGCTCATTATCGTGGCTGTGCCGTTTTTACATATCCCAATTCCGTACGATTGCCAAGCTGTGAATAATACGTGTGTGACTGTTTCGTTCATGTTTAAACTGATTTATGATGCCTTGTTTTTTTTTTTTTAATTTTCATAATTTTGTACAACGCGAGGCCTCTGTATTTTTTAGGTCTGAAAATGGCCATTGCTGACTGAAACTAGTAAACTGATGAATAGAAAGAATTAAGAGTCGTAAATGGAATAAGAAATATATATAAATAGTCTTTCAGCCAAACTTGTTTCCCGAGATATGTTACAGGAATCTCTTGCAATTCTCACACTAAAATTAAAGATAAGGAAAATACATATTCGAAAGTGGGACACACGCTAATACCTTTTTCTTTTAGACAAATGCTGGAACTCCTTCCATTTACTACCAATTGCTCACAAAACGGTTGGCGACGCTGCAATGTAGCCATGAGGCCCATGGAATACCACGATATGGCTGCAGAAAACATCACCGAACCCCCGTCACATTTCACACCTGTGATTTAAAGTCGGCCAGATGCTCGAAACACTGCTAAACAAGACTGATCCCACCAGATGACCTTCTTCCATTGCTCCATAGTCCAGGTTTCATGGCTTCGGCCCCACGTTTTTCAGTTATGGGGATTTTCCTCACTGGTGAGTGGTTTTGGAATTCCACCTCGCCCTGCCATTCTCAGCTAGTGGAGCTCCCTTCGTGTTGTTTTGGTGCTGACAGGGTTCGCGACAGCGACATTCTGTTCTGCGGTGACTTTTGCAGCTGTCGTCCCCTTATTTTTCGTCACGGTTCTCTACTGACCGTACGTCACGGTCACTGAACATACAGACCGCCCCCGTTAGCTGGGTGGTTACTGACACGGTAGCTCAGCGTGTTCCGTCAGAGGGTTTAGCTACCCTCTGTAATAAAAAACTGAGTGAACAACCTGAGCTCTTTATTCGCACGAAGTAATGGCCGCTATCGACAGGGGATCTCAAGTTGATTCCGTATTTCTAGATTTCCGGAAAGCTTTTGACACTGTTCCTCACAAGCGACTACTAATCAAACTGCGGGCCTGCGGGGTATCGTCTCAGTTGTGCGACTGGATTCGTGATTTCCTGTCAGGAAGGTCGTAGTTCGTAGTAATAGACGGCAAATCATCGAGTAAAACTGAAGTGATATCAGGTGTTTCCCAGGGAAGCGTCCTGGGACCTCTGCTGTTCCTGATCTATATAAATGACCTGGGTGACAATCTGAGCAGTTCTCTTAGGGTGTTCGCAGATGTTGCTGTAATTTACCGTCTAGTAAGGTCATCCGAAGACCAGTATCAGTTGCAAAACGATTTAGAAAAGATTGCTGTATGGTGTGGCAGGTGGCAATTGACGCTAAATAACGAAAAGTGTGAGGTGATCCACACGAGTTCCAAAAGAAATCCGTTGGAATTCGATTACTCGATAAATAGTACAATTCTCAAGGCTGTCAATTCAACTAAGTACCTGGGTGTTAAAATTACGAACAACTTCAGTTGGAAAGACCACATAGATAATACTGTGGGGAAGGCGAGCCAAAGGTTGCGTTTCATTGGCAGGACACTTAGAAGATGCAACAAGTCCGATAAAGAGACAGCTTACACTACACTCGCTCGTCCTCTGTTAGAATATTGCTGCGCGGAGTGGGATCCTTACCAGGTGGGATTGATGGAGGACATCGAAAGGGTGCAAAAAAGGGCAGCTCGTTTTGCATTATCACGTAATAGGGGAGAGAGTGTGGCAGATATGATACGCGAGTTGGGATGGAAGTCATTAAAGCAAAGACGTTTTTCGTCGCGGCGAGATCTATTTACGAAATTTCAGTCACCAACTTTCTCTTCCGAATGCGAAAATATTTTGGTGAGCCCAACCTACATAGGTAGGAATGATCATCAAAATAAAATAAGAGAAATCAGAGCTCGAACAGAAAGGTTTATGTGTTCGTTTTTCCCGCGCGCTGTTCGGGAGTGGAATGGTAGAGAGATAGTATGATTGTGGTTCGATGAACCCTCTGCCAAGCACTTAAATGTGAATTGCAGAGTAATCATGTAGATGTAGATGTAGATGTCATCGGTCATCCGCCACGAACATATTCAACGAACAATATAGAACAAAATGAGATAAAAAAGTGGTCAGCGCGGCGGAATGCCACGCCCAGGGGCCCGGGTTCGATTCTCGGCTGGGACAGGAGATTTTTTCCGCTCAGCGACTGGGTGTTGTGTTGTCCTGATGTGTTGTCCGGATGGTATCCACTCTGAGGTACTGAAACAAATTGCACCGCAGATCACCCCGTTTCTCACAACGTTGTTAAACGATGCATTAAGGCTGGGCCGTGTGCCTGCAGTGTGGAAGACCTCGAAGGCGGTTATCATCAAAAAGGCTCCAGACGAAGACCCATCAGACCCCAAGTCATACAGACCAATTTGCCTTATCAATACACTCGGTAAAGTACAAGAAAAACTACTCTGCAAAAGACTACAAGCACACCGAACACTACGGGGAATGACACCACACCAATACGGCTTCAGGGAAGGGAAATCTATAGACGACGCAATTAACAGAGCACTCCAAATAGTACACGACACACCCTCCAAATACACACTTGCAATTATGATAGACATCTCAGGTGCCTTCGACAACCTCTGGTGGCCGGCCTTGTTCAAGAGGCTCAGACACCTGCAGGTACCGGAGTCTCTGTATAATAGTTTCATGGACTACTGCAGAGACAGAACGGTCGTTTGGCAAATGGACAACCAGAAAGTGATTAAACGAATTACAAAAGGCTGTCCACAAGGGTCGATCTGCGGCCCCATCTTCTGGGACTTAGTTATAGAACCGCTCCTACAGTTACTAGAGGAGCACATCTTGACAGATCGAGCTGTCGCTTATGCTGATGATCTACTCGTCGTAGTTTCAGCAAATAACCGAGCCCAGCTAGAAGAAAGAGCCAATGGAACACTTAGGACAATAACCCAATGGTGCACAGATAATAAATTAAAGATAGCAGGTAACAAAACAACTTATACATTGCTAAAGGGTATCCTGCGCAGGAACCCAATAGTCAAAATCGGGGACACAAACATAAAAAGACTAGCAGTCACACGCTATCTAGGAGTATACATTGATGAACGATTGAACTTCCACGAACACATGCGAATATGCACAAACAAAGCAGAAAAGATACTACACAAACTGGCTAGGCTAAATTCGGAACAATTCAGACTACCCCTGTCAGTGACACGAACATACCATTGCGCTCTCTTCGAGTCAGTACTATGCTTTGCTGCCAGTACGTGGGCCCACAGGTTAAATCTCTCAACCAACATCAAGGCCAAAGAAGTGTTCTACTTCGACTAACAGGGGCATTCAACACAACATCAAATGACGCACTATGTGTCGTCATGGGAATTTTCCCCATAGATATCACCATCAGGTACCGCGCAGCAATGTACTGGCTTAGGATGGGGAGAATAGACCAGGTTCGGCAGATCAGTGGTGTACCGATTGAGACAACACGCCAACTCAGAGCATGGCGAGTGGATACCTGGCAGAGCGAGTGGGCCAACAGCGATAAGGGCCGCCGTGTATACAACTTCTTCCCTGACATCCGGGAAAGACTAAAACTAAAACATATTGATCCCAGCCGCGGTATGGTACATTTCATCACAGGACATGGCCCTTATCCCACGCACCTGTACCGCGTGAGTCTGCAGCAGACTAATAGATGCACATGCGGGGAAGAAGGTTCCCCTGAATATACTGTCTTCTTCTGCGGACAACGCACGAACATAAGACACACAGTACACATAAATCGCCTGAACACACAGAACGAACTACATGCCATAATACGCGACCCGGAAAGGTGGACTGAACTCAACAAACTAACGGACGAAATCTCGAAGATCCAACAAATAGAATACTTGCGCAACAGACCCTACCGAAGGCAAGTCGGCCCAAACAGACGTCACGATGCCCAGGGGGATACAGATATGATAAGCACCACGAGTGATGAAGAAGAAACAGATACAGACCAGGGCACCAACACAGATATTGAAGCGTCCAGCGCGGATGATCCATAGTGTCAACCACGTCAAATTCAAAGAACAGAGTGGAACAACCGGCAAGAGGTGCACAAGTCACACACAATCCTAAAAACAGATTGCACCGTATATATAAATAGTTAACAGCATCTTCATGTCCAATAAGAGCTTAAAGCTAGGTACCTCTTCAAGGGACCTACACCTTCCGTTAAGAGGCAGCGCACAGTCTGTATGGAAGGATCTTAATTGTGGTCCCTCTCTTTTGAGCCCAACCCGACGGATACCTATGGTAGATCGGGGAAAACCACCGCTCAGGCTGTGTTGCTGGCGGGGCCGGAAGGTGCTAACTGCCACACCATGTATCATTGTAAGTCTCATTGACTCAGTGTGAACTGTTTGTACAACCAACCTACACAGCCTATACCTCAACCTCCACTATACTAAGAACCTCTCATCTGAAGCTTAAAGTTGGGCACCTCTTCAAGGGACCTACGCCCCCCTGGTAAGAGGCGGCGCACGTCCTGGATGGAAGGATCTTACTTGTGGTTCCTCTCTTTTGAGCCCAACCCGAGGGATACCTATGGTAGATCGGGGAAAACCACCGTTCAGGTCGTGTTGTCGGCGGGGCCGGGAGGTGCTTGCGCCTGATGTACTCTACTAGGAGCCTTGCAGGCTCAACACAAACCGTTAGCGTCATTACCTTATTACTTTTACCACGAGTACCCTTTCATTAGCAACTTTGAGCCAAGCACAAAATCAGTTACCTCTCTATTGTATATCGTAAATACACTCCTCGAAATTGAAATAAGAACACCGTGAATTCATTGTCCCAGGAAGGGGAAACTTTATTGACACATTCCTGGGGTCAGATACATCACATGATCACACTGACAGAACCACAGGCACATAGACACAGGCAACAGAGCATGCACAATGTCGGCACTAGTACAGTGTATATCCACCTTTCGCAGCAATGCAGGCTGCTATTCTCCCATGGAGACGATCGTAGAGATGCTGGATGTAGTCCTGTGGAACGGCTTGCCATGCCATTTCCACCTGGCGCCTCAGTTGGACCAGCGTTCGTGCTGGACGTGCAGACCGCGTGAGACGACGCTTCATCCAGTCCCAAACATGCTCAATGGGGGACAGATCCGGAGATCTTGCTGGCCAGGGTAGTTGACTTACACCTTCTAGAGCACGTTGGGTGGCACGGGATACATGCGGACATGCATTGTCCTGTTGGAACAGCAAGTTCCCTTGCCGGTCTAGGAATGGTAGAACGATGGGTTCGATGACGGTTTGGATGTACCGTGCACTATTCAGTGTCCCCTCGACGATCACCAGTGGTGTACGGCCAGTGTAGGAGATCGCTCCCCACACCATGATGCCGGGTGTTGGCCCTGTGTGCCTCGGTCGTATGCAGTCCTGATTGTGGCGCTCACCTGCACGGCGGCAAACACGCATACGACCATCATTGGCACCAAGGCAGAAGCGACTCTCATCGCTGAAAACGACACGTCTCCATTCGTCCCACCATTCACAGCTGTCGCGACACCACTGGAGGCGGGCTGCACGATGTTGGGGCGTGAGCGGAAGACGGCCTAACGGTGTGCGGGACCGTAGCCCAGCTTCATGGAGACAGTTGCGAATGGTCCTCGCCGATACCCCAGGAGCAACAGTGTCCCTAATTTGCTGGGAAGTGGCGGTGCGGTCCCCTACGGCACTGCGTAGGATCCTACGGTCTTGGCGTGCATCCGTGCGTCGCTGCGGTCCGGTCCCAGGTCGACGGGCACGTGCACCTTCCGCCGACCACTGGCGACAACATCGATGTACTGTGGAGACCTCACGCCCCACGTGTTGAGCAATTCGGCGGTACGTCCACCCGGCCTCCCGCATGCCCACTATACGCCCTCGCTCAAAGTCCGTCAACTGCACATACGGTTCACGTCCACGCTGTCGCGGCATGCTACCAGTGTTAAAGACTGCGATGGAGCTCCGTATGCCACGGCTAACTGGCTGACACTGACGGCGGCGGTGCACAAATGCTGCGCAGGTAGCGCCATTTGACGGCCAACACCGCGGTTCCTGGTGTGTCCGCTGTGCCGTGCGTGTGATCATTGTTTGTACAGCCCTCTCGCAGTGTCCGGAGCAAGTATGGTGGGTCTGACACACCGGTGTCAATGTGTTCTTTTTTCCATTCCCAGGAGTGTAGTTTAGCAGGCTGGACATGGAGGTCTTAGTCTTAGTTTCTAGCTTTAACGTACCCTAATCTCTTCTAGTTAAGGTAGTTTTTAGGATGGTAGATGTTAATGGCATGGTGAGCAACGGCCAGCGTCTTGAGGGTCATTCCAAGACCCGGGCCGCCGCCCACAACCAGGTGACGGGCCATATTATACCTATAACTTCTCTATTCAGTTCTCTTCCTTCCTTCTTTCTAAATATTTAATTTCGTTTTGTTTATTAATATCTTACTTGATTTTGTATTAGTTATAAGTTTTTCTAGTGCTGCACAAAAAAAAAGGATATCAAATGGATCTAAACAGAGCCCGCCTCCACGTGGCGGGACACGGCCAACGGTGTGAGTGGGGACGGGAGCCGGTGTGGTGTTACTTTCAGTCACTGCGGACCCCGGACCCAGTCACAGCGGCTAAGTGGCAATATACGACCCACCATAAGAAATTAGACGGTGGGTCATAAAATATAAGCAGCTAGTGAAAAAAAAGAAAAAAAAGTGTCCTGATTATCATTTCATCCCCATCTCCGACGCGCAAGTCGCCCAATGTGGCATCGAATGCAATAAGTACTTGCCCTCGGCTGCCGGACTTCCCCGAATGGGGGACTCCCGACCCACAACGCCGTACGCTCATTTTCATTTCCACTCAACATACATTTCCGTTCGCGCTGTGACTTAGCGGATCACGTTTTTCCGTTTTCCGTGTATGCGGTATAAATCTTCGATACGGTGCCTCCTGACACACGAAGCACTTCGGCTACCTTGGTTACAGAAGCACCACTAGAAGAGTGCCAACTCTTTGTTCACGTCTGAATTCACTTAACTCCAACATAATGGACTCACAATTACACAGAACGATGTTCTCACCTCAGTCGACACTTGCAATATACTGAGAGCATTCCACAGTTTTTATTCGTGGTCAAATACAACAGCGCAACCTGCAGGCTTGTCTAGTATTTGCACTGGATGTTCAAGCATGCATTTTTGGCGGTGTTTGCACATCTTCGTCCAACCCCTATGTGGAGATGGTGCAAAACTTCGACCAGTGTCTAATACAACACAAACGTATAAATCGAGAGCAATATATCATCTTGTTAGTTGTTCTGATTTTCTTGTTTGTTCACGATTTTTTCTCTGCTCCAAGGAGCAGAGCGGGTTGCTTCACATCCAGCCCACTACGATCATAGAGTCGCGGTTATTTTCAGGCAGGCGAGATTTGGTGACGCAACGGGATTCCCAATTGGTACTAAATGGAGGGAGTTCCAGCGTTTGTCTAAGAAAAAAGGTATTAGTGTGCGTCACACTTTCGCGTATGTATTTTCCTTGCCTTTAATTTTAGTGTGAGAATAGCAAAAGATTCCTGTAACACATCGTGGGAAATAACTTCGGTTGTAAGACTATTTATATATTTCTTATTCCATTTACGACTCACAACTCTTTTTGTACGTCAGTTTATTAGTTTCAGTCAACAATGATCATCTTCAGACCTAAAAAATACAGAGGCCTCACGTTGTACAAAATGAAGAAAATTAAAAAAACAAGGCATCAGAAATCAGTTTTAACATGAACGTAAAAGTCACACATCTGTTATACACAGTTTGGTAATCATACGGAATTGGAATATGTAAAAACGGCACAGCCACAATAATGAGCGCAACAAGTTTCGTCGTATGCCTATAAAATTTTAGTAGCATATCCACAGCTGTAATAGGCTTGCTGACTCTGAAGCTTGTTTGGCTCCTTATTGTTACTGCGCCATTTCTACAAATGCCGACCCGATATGGTTAGTAAACCGTATGGACTCATATATGTGACTGTTTCGTTTATGCTTAATCTGATACCTGATGGCCGGCCGAAGTGGCCGTGCGGTTAAAGGCGCTGCAGTCTGGAACCGCAAGACCGCTACGGTCGCAGGTTCGAATCCTGCCTCGGGCATGGATGTTTGTGATGTCCTTAGGTTAGTTAGGTTTAACTAGTTCTAAGTTCTAGGGGACTAATGACCTCAGCAGTTGAGTCCCATAGTGCTCAGAGCCATTTGAACCATTTTTTTTGATACCTGATGCCTTGTTTTATAATTTTACTATATTTTGCAAGACAAGATTTTGTTCATCTGCAGATGGGTATTACTCATTGAAATTAATAAGCTGATTCGTAACTGGAATTATGTCGCAACTCGTAAAGTTCAGGTGTAATTAGCTCATCTTGCACGTAAGTACATTACGAGAAGCATAACTGAAATACAGTATTTGTTTGTGGAAAACCATCCATTTGGTGTACATCTTGCCGTTCTTCATACAGAGTTGGTCTTGGTGGGAAAGAAGACAGGCTAAAAGCCAGTACTGACGAATTTCCGACTCGCATCGAAAAATACCCAGACCTGATTCCGCATTCGATAGACGAATCACCATCAATGCCGTTTAACGGCTTCGGTCTGTCTGAAGAATGCAGGTCAGCTTCGTTCAACCTGGAAATCTCGTACAGTCGGGATTCTTGTAGCCCCAGACGAGTATTCAAGGCGGCTGCTCTGTGGAGGCGTGGCCCCTGATTGAGCGCGTTCGGGTCGCAGACCGCAGAGAGAGGGGGGACGTGTGTGTGTTAAAAGGGCCCTGACCTCTGATGCAGCAGCATGCCAGTCACGAGCTAGCGGTGTAACTGTCCGCGGCATTGAGTGCGGACCATGCAGTACGGGCAGTACGTCATCTAGGAGGGGGGGGGGGGGGCAGGAGGGGGGCAGGAGGGGGTCGGTGGCCTGGCGTCGCGTGCTGCTGCCCAAGTCCGGATCGAGACCCACCGTCTGGAGACACTTTAATTCTTGTGATGGATTACAGCCGTACGGGATTCGGGAAACATCGTATAGTTAGTTACATTATTACACTGAAGTGGCAAAGAAACTGGTATAGGCATGCGTATTCAAATACAGAGATAAGAAGGGCTTATTTCAATAGTGGTACAAGTCCATTTTTGTTCATTTTGAGATACAGAGTCCTAAAGTTAAAGGCGCGCTGAAAAATCTGCAGTTGAGATAAATGGCTCTGAGCACTATGGGACTTAACTTCTCAGGTCATCAGTCCCCTAGAACTTAGAACTACTTAAACCTAACTAACCTAAGGACATCACACACATCCATGCCCGAGGCAGGATTCGAACCTGCGACCGTAGCGGTCACGCGCTTCCAAACTGAAGCGCTTAGAACTGCACGGCCACACCGGCCAGCTGCAGTTGAGATACCAGAAATATTCAAGCATATGACTTCTTGCTATAGATGAACTGTTTTTCTGTTTGTTTGGATCATTAACTTCTGAAACATTACAGGCAGAAAGTGGAGGTAATGAACTTGTACCACTATTGAAATAAGCCCTACTTTATGTAAACAGGCAAAATACGGCGTTGCTGTCGGCAACGCATAAATAAGACAACTAGTGTCTGGCGCAATTATTAAACTGCTTACTCCCGCTAAAGTCACAGGTTATCAAGATCTAAGTGACATTGAACGTGGTGTTGTATTCGGCACACGAGCGATGGGGCACAGCATATCCGAGGTAGCGATGGAGTCGGGATTTCCACAAGTGTCCCGTGAATATCAGGAATCTGGTAAAACCTCAAATCTCCGACATAGCTGGGGCCGGGAAAAGATCCTGCAAGAAAGGGACCAACGACGACTGGAAACAATCGTTCAACGTGACAGAAGTGTAGCCCTTCCGCAAAATTGCCGCAGATTTGAATGCTCTGCCATCAACGAGTGTCAGCGTGCGAACCATTCAACGGAACATCATCAATATGGGCTTTTAGAGCCGTAGGTCCACTCGTGTACCCTTGTGTACAGTACTCAAAGCTATACGCCTCGCCCGGGCCCCTTCAACACTGGCATTGGACTGTTGATGACTGGAAACATGTTCTCTGGTCGGACGAGTGTCGTTTCAAATTGCATTAAGCAGATGGTCATGTGCGGGGTGGAGACAATCTCATGAATCCATGGACCCTGCATGTCAGCAGAGGTCTGTTCAAGCTGGTGGAGGCTCTGTAATGGTGTGGAGCGTGTGCAGTTGGTGTGATATGGGACCCCTGATATGTCTAGATACGACTCTGACAGGTGACACATACGTAAGCATCCTGTCTGATGAGCTGCATCCGTTCATGCCCATTGTGCGTACCGACGGACTTCGGCAATTCCAGCAGGACAATGAGACGTCCAGAATTGCTACAGAGTGGCTCCAGGAACACTCCTCTGAGTTTAAACGCTTCTGCTGTTCACCAAACTCTCCAGACATAAACATTATTGAGCATATCTGGGACGCCTTGCGACGTGCTGTTCAGAAGAGATCTGCACCCCCTGGTGCTCTTACGAATTCATGGACAGCCCTGCAGGATTCATGGTGCCAGTTCCCTCTATTGCTACTTCAGACATTACTCGAGTCCATGCTATGTCGTGTTGCGGCACTTCTGCGTACTCGCGTGACCCATACACGATATTAGGCGGGTGTAGAGTTTCTCTGGCACTTCTATGTATTTATGTGACAGGGAGCTGCAAGTCAGTTTTCTCTGGCGCGTTGTTGTTGTTGTGGTCTTCAGTCCTGAGACTGGTTTGATGCAGCTCTCCATGCTACCCTATCCTGTGCAAGCTTCTTCATCTCCCAGTACCTACTGAAACCTACATCCTTCTGAATCTGTTTAGTGTATTCATCTCTTCGTCTCCCTCTACGATTTTTACCCTCCACGCTGCCCTCCAATACTAAATTGGTGATCCCTTGATGCCTCAGGACATGTCGTACTAACCTTTCCCTTCTTTTTGTCAAGTTGTGCCACATACTCCTCTTCTCCCCAATTCTATTCAATACTTCATCATTAGTTATGTGATCTTCCCATCTAATCTTCTGCATTCTTCTGTAGCACCACATTTCGAAAACTTCTATTCTCTTCTTTCCAAACTGTTTATCGTCCATGTTTAACTTCAATACATGGCTACACTCCATACAAATACTTTCAGAAACGACTCCCTGACATTTAAATCTATACTCGATGTTAACAAATTTCTCTTCTTCAGAAATGCTTTCCTTGCCATTGCCAGTCTACATTTTATGTCCTCCCTACTTCGACCATCATCAGTTATTTTGCTCCCCAAATAGCAAAACTCCTTTACTACTGTAAGTGTCTCATTTCCTAATCTAATTCTCTCAGCATCACCCGACGTAACAGGCAGTAACGAAGCATTTTATTGGAGCATTCTAACTCCACGTGTTTCATTAGTATTGTCGTGACTGAGTAGATCCATATCGTCGACATAATTTGTCCGTGCTGAAGCCATTTTAAAAGCCTGCCAATTTTTTTATTCAAATACACTTTACTGCATCACGTATTGCCTGCAGTCGTTTTCAAATGCATCTGTCTGGTTGAAATGTGATTCATGTTTAAAACCAACTGTTTCGTGCTGCGTTTGAAAATTAACACGGGTCGAGTAATACGCAAAAAATTCATCAATATAAACAAAAATGACAGCCTGCGATGGACATATAAAATGATTTCAGCATTCATAAATTCGTGTGTTCAGCAACAGTTCCGTCTTTCGAGCACTTCCTTTCGTAATATGCTACGTCGACTAGTACAAAAGGACGTTCTTCGCAATGGTAACGGTCCACTTGGCTAGTGGTGGTGGTGTGTGGCCGTTTTTCTGCATCTACGTCTGCATATACACCGATGAACCAAAACGTTATGACCACTGCCCAGCGGGACGTTGAATGCCGCCTGGTGACGTTACGGGCACGTGACGCGGTAACAAAAGTATGTAAGTGGAGCAGACACGGATGGGGGATCACCCTAGCAAAGATATGGACTGCAAACGGGGAAATCCATTGCGATAAGCGACTTTGACAAAGGGCTGATTATTATTACGCAGAGCCTGTGAACGAGTATCTCGAAAACGGCGAAGTTGGTTGAATGTTCCAGAGACGGACAAACAAACTATTAAGCAGTTGGTCATAACGTTTTGGCTCTTCAGTACTCCGAAAACCATCTTACGAAGTGTGGCGCAGGGTACTCTGTGAACGACTGTCACTCTCCTCTCTCCCCCCCCCCCCCCCTCTCCATTAACTTTTCCTCTTCCACGGGAACGGTCCACGAACAAAACGATTGTTGATAAGCCACCGTGTGGGCCTGAATATTTCTAATCTTTCCGTCATCCTCTTTCCGCGAGACATACGGAGGGGGGGAGCAAAATATTGGTTCACTCCTCTAGCAAAGTACGCTCTCGGAATTTCAGCAGAAATCACACCGTGTCGCACAATGCTTCTCTCTGCCATAGGAGTTGGCTGAACTTACATTAAATGTATTCGCAACTGCGAATAGGGACAACCATTAGCTGTGGAATGGAATGACGACAATGAAAATTTGTGTCGCACCGGGACTCGAACCCGAATTTCCCGCTTATCGCGAGCGGTCGCCTTAGCACTTGGATATCCGTGCAGCACATGTCGACAACCTGTACTGGGGCATCCAAGATGTATTTTCCCGTACGGCCGAGACATTTTACTTGAAAGTCGCTTGCCCGATGTCGGCGGATAAGTACGATATTGCAGTGCCCGTGTTATTCCAAATTACGATGCAATGTGCAAACACAGGCACTGCAATATTGTATTTATCCGCCGACACAGGGCAAGAAACTTTCAAGTAAAATGTATCGCCCATACGGGAATATACATAATGGATATTCGAGTACATGTAGGGGCGTCCAAAGGAACTTTGCAGCGTATTCGCAATCACACTGCAATATCGTATTGGTTGAACATGTCCGTGACGCTTTCGCGCTCGCCAAACGAAACACATTACCCTTCATCGGATATTCTCAATCTTTGGAGTAAATCCTATCTAGTGTGGGTCCAAGACGGCCTAGTAAAACTCAAGTATCGGCAGAACGATTCTTTCCCAAGCTACAGCCTTGGTGGGCTTGGAACATGTTTTATGCTCGCATGTTACGATATTTTATGGATACGGCGCTCGCCAGCATGCCATCTTCATATCGTTAAGGCTAACCGGCTGATGATCTTCTTCAGCGATGATGCACACGAATTGCCTGATCTCTTACGGGACTCGGTGGATTGTCTGCCGCGAGTAATGGGTATAATGGCAGGGGCACTACGATTGTAGTGTGTGGATTATAAGTTGAGAACGTGGGTCTTACTAGGAGCGTGCCGGCGACAAGTCCCTGCAGTCGCACTATCCTCTGTGTCCTCGGTGGCTCAGATGGATAGCCGATACGGTAGCTCAGCGTGTTCGGTAAGAGGGTTAGCTGCCCTCTGTAACAATAATAATTAAAAAAACTGAGTGAGTGGATCAACAAAGAACTTAAACGGGCGACAGGGGACGTCCGTCACGAACAGATGCAACGAACTATGACGAACAAAATGAGATAAAAAATTTTTTTAAAAAAATTGATTGAGTAACTGCCATGTGAGCAGGAGATCCCGGCTTCGAGTCCAGGTCGGGGCACACATTTTCAACTGTCCCCGTTGATGTATTTCAACGCCTGTCAGTAGCTAATGGTATTGATTTAATTGTAATTTCAATTTCTTTTTCCGTTTCCGTTTTTCAGTTTATCTTCTCCTGTCGACGATTCTCATTTCCCGGAAAGTCAAAACATTCGTGTGATCAGAGGAAGGTCATACCGCGTGCCTTGATAACTGATGACTGCGTTTCACTACCTCACGGCGCGATCTAAAACGCGAGTCACACGCATAACTGCGTATTCCAAACGAAAATATTCGTTGTAATGGAAACAGAAGACTTAAGGCCTAGCTTTTTTATTTTTTGAAAACTCTCGTAACTACGCGCGGATAATGAGCAAAACCGCAAATCTTCAACTGGATAGTCAGTGCGCGCTGTAATAGATTACATGTTATTATTGCCACCCTGGAATCGATCCACCCTGGAATCGATCCACAGTCACAATATTGCTGACATCTTGGGTTGTCGGGTGTTCTGCCGGATATCAGCGTCGTACTTGCACGATATTTCGGTCACGTAGCTCGTGGCCTTCATCAGGTGCGCCCTGAGACTGCTCCTCGAGTGGATCTGGTCCAGTATTTATGCCTATGGCCTTCCCCCTCCACCAACGGCTGCAGGCGCTTCCTCTGTGGTCCGCGCCCATTCTCTGCGACCAATATCAAGTTCACCATGGAACTGGAGAAGAATGGCCAGCTGCCGTTTCTGGATGTACTAGTCCAGAGGAAAGCAGATGGATCAATTGGGCACAGTGTGTACCGAAAACCAACACACACTGATTTATATCTGCAGGCCAGCAGCTGTCACCACCCTGCACAGAAGAATTGGGTTCTGAAGACTTTGGTCCACAGAGCACGTGCCCTGTCAGACCAAGAGAATCTACCTATAGAGATAGAACGTCTCAAAACAGTTTTCTCCAAGAATGGATACACGGACAGACAAATTGAGAGGGCACTCCAACCAGCCACTATAACACAGGTTCCTGAAGAAGACCAAGATGAAGCAAAGAAGGTGGCATATCTGCCCTATGCTGGCTCTATTTCTGCCAGAATCAGTAGGATCCTCCGTAAACACAATATCAAGTGTGTTTTCTGTCCATCCAACAAGATCTGGGGACTGCTTGGGAGTGTCAAAGACGACCTGGGGTTACGAATACCAGGGATTTACAATATACCTTGTCAATGTGGCATGTCCTACATTGGCCAGACGACAAGAACTGTGGAGATCAGGTGCAAAGAACATCAGAGGCACACTAGATTAAGACAGGTGACTAAGTCAGCCATTGCTGAACACTGTCTAGAACTAGATCATGCCATGAGGAATGAGGATACCAAGATTCTAGCACAAACACCCAGATTTTGGGACAGTGTTATAAGAAGTCCCCCCCCTTGAGGAGGGCGGCGAGATCGTTCCCGGCGTCTCGTGGTAAGGTTTGGACGACTGCTGGCTGCCGTGAAACAGCCTTCTTCTGTTCTTCGTCGGAGACCGGGGCTGCGTTTTCCTTGGTGGCAGTCTCAACCTTTCCGGTATTTATGCCTATGGCCTTCCCCCTCCACCAACGGCTGCAGGCGCTTCCTCTGTGGTCCGCGCCCATTCCCTGCGACCTGCTGGAGCGTTGCTGCTCCGTTTTCCGTCCGCTGCGGTTCTAGGTGTTCCCTCTGCGGTCCGCGTCCACCAAACCCGCTCCTGGGGGTTTCATCTACGGTCTGGGGTACCAAGCGTTCCCTACCTGCGGTCCGCGCACATGCAGGACGAGGTAATCTGGCACAAGATAAAATTTACTGTTTATTTTAGTGTATAAAACGAACTTTTCTTAACTGTCTGTTCAAAATATAAGTTAAAGTAATGTTAATTTATGTGTTCAGGAGAAAGTAAATATGGTGTTTCTCTTTATGGTATTTAATCCATGTCATTCTGTTAGCATCATTCAATAAATATTGCCACTCCATTATTATCAGATGTTGATATTGACTGACATGACAAAAATCATGGGATAGAGAGATGCGATAGTACCGGATATACAAGGTATAAAAAGGCAGTGCATTGGCGGAGCTCTCATTTGTGCCCAAGTGATTCACGTGAAAAGGTTTCTGACGTGATTAGGGCCGCACAGACTTTGAACGCGGAGTGGTAGTTGGAGCTAGACGCATGGGACATTCAGTTGCGAAAATCGTTAGGGAATTCAGTATTCCGAGATCCGTAGTGTCAAGAGCGTGCAGAGAATACCAAATTTCGGGTACTACCTCTCACTACGGGCAACACAGTGGCCGACAGCCTTCACTTAACGATCGAGAGAAGCGACGTTGGCATAGAGTCGTCAGAGCTAACAGACAAGCAATACTGCATGAAATTACTGCAGAAATGAATGTGGGACGTACGACGAACGTATCCTCTAGGACATGCGGCGAAATCTGGCGTTAATAGCCCATGGCAGTAGACGATCGTAGCGAGTGCCTTTGCTAACAGCACGACATCGCCTACAGCGCCCCTCGTGAGTTGTAACCATGTCGGTTGGACCATAAACGACTGCAAAACCGTAGTGTGGTCGGATGAGTTCCGATTTCACTTGGCAAGAGATGATGGTATGGTTCGAGGGTGGCGCAAACCACACTAAGCCATGTACCCAAGTTCTGAACAAGGCACTGTACAAGCCGGTGGTGGTTCCATAGTGGTGATTGCTTTGTTTACATGGAATGGGAAGTGTCCTAAACCGATCATTGACTGGAAATGGTTACGTCTGGCTACTCTGAGACCCCTTGCAACTATTCAAAGACTTCATGTTCCAAACAACGATGGAATTTTTATGTTTGACAATGTGTCATGCCACTGGGCGACAACTGTTCGCGATTGGTTTGACAAAGAATCTGGAAAATTCGAGAAAATGATTTGACCACCCAAATCGCCCTACATGAATCCCATGGAAGATTTATGGGATACAATCGAGAGGTCAGTTAGGCAACAAAATCCTGTACCGTCAACGCTTTCGCATTTATTGACGGCTATAGCGGCAGGCAGTATGGGTCAGTATTCCTACACGGGACTTCCAACGACTTGTTGAGTCAGTGCCACGTCACGTTGCTGCAGTACGCAGGGAGAAAGGACGTCCGACACGATATTAGGAGGTATCCCATGTCTTTTGTCACCTCAGTGTCTATAGTAAAATATCCTTTTACATGCTTCAGATTTTATGTTTCATCTGCACGTGTGAGGAATTTCGAACCATTCCGGCAGATGTTACAGCCGTACTGTACCACAAAATAGCGTCTACTCAAGACACTAGTTATAATCACCGTGCTATGATCGAATTCTTGGTTTTGGAAAAAGAAAACGGAGTGAACATCCATAATCGTTTGTGTTCAGTGTGTCGTAATGTTGCAGTTTTTAGGAGTACTGTTGCAACTTGAGTAAGGAGAGTTAAAGTGCCAGGAAGTGCTGGAACTGATCTCCATGGTCGGACACGTTTGGGACTTCGTATCAGAGCCATTGCTCCCGACACAGTGAATTTCACGGAAGGCATTGTTAGTGCATACCGGTGCACGGCAAACTGGCAGTTGGCTGTCTAACTATCGGTAATCATTGGAAACGTGTGTGCAATAATAGAGACTCTTGGATATTGAAAGATGTACTCAAGATGAGTTCCACGAATGCTCACAACAGACCACAACATCAAAAGAAAAGCCATTCCACCTCAACTATTGGAGCAGTTTCAGGACTACTCTCTGTCACCGATCGTTACAGGTGGCGAAACCTGGGTGCATCACTTTGAGATGGAAACAAAATCACAGTCACTTGACTGAGATCACCTGCTATCACTAAAAAAAAAATGAAGACACTCAAGGCAAATCCATTCGCTGGGAAAGTGAATTCTGGGCTAGTAATGGTGACATTCTCGTGGGTGTTTTGCCGAAAAGGTCAAGCTTAATTCAGAGGCACAAGTGAACAAGTGTTTCCAACGTGCTCAGTCTGAAAAGAATCAAAAATAAATCATGCTCCAACACACGAGTCTCAAAACTTGAGAACACATTCCCAAATTGGGTCGAACATCACTGCCTTATCCACCCAGACAGATACAACCCCTTGTTTGGTCCACTTACGTTTTCTCCTCGTTGGACACACTCTGAAGATGACGAAAAGCGTAATTCATGCAGTGAAAACATGACTACGAGCGCAGAGCAAGAGCTTTCATCAACAGGGAGTACACACACTTACACAAAGCTGGCGTAAGACCGTAGAACGTGATGGAGATTATGTAGAAAAATAATACATTTAATGTAAATGTTGCTTTGTAGTACTATAGCACAGAACCTCATAATTATCACCTCATTCATTTCACAGTCTAGATATTATTTTCTGACTATATACGTAAGTACTTTGTTCTTTTATTGGCAGTGATCATTATTTGAAGGACTGTACCGTAATGAGAAACTATAAAATAACAGGCCTGTTACTGTACAACATTTTATTTCAAAAACATACAAATTTAGTTGCTATCAGCCTCAATATACGCCGTCCTCTATGCCTACAACGCTCCATGAGAATTTTCCATTAATGTAACAAGCGCTGGAAGTCTTCCTCTGTGAGCTCCTTAAAGACACTAAAGACACATCCCGCTTTTTCTTGCACTGCTTCAAGGGACTGAAATCTTGCTCCTTTTAATGCAGATTTGACCTTGGAGAATAGATAAATAATCACTGATGATCAAACACCGGGATGCTGTACTTCGCTAGAAATGTCTTAAAAGACAATGCGGTATGAGCCGGTGTGTTGTGTTGATCCAGAACCCATGACTTGTTCTTCCACAATTCAGGTCATTTTTTTCGTATTTTCTCACAGAGTTGAGTAAGAACCTCAAGATAGTAATGTTGACTAATAGTCTGACCCTCAGAAAATCAGTGAAGATACAACTCCATCAATATTGAGTAAAATAATCATCATTACCTTGCATCTTGATTTGCTTATTCGAGCTTGCTTTTTTTAAAAAAAACAAAAAAGCTAGGCCCTTGGAATGTATGGGTTGGCACTTTCTGGATCATAAGTGCAAAAATAAAAATTTGTCACATGTTACGATTCTTTCCAAGAAATTAGAATATTTTCATTGGTATTCGAAGTGTCAATTTAAATATTTCATGAACTTCTTGTTGCTCGATCGTAAGAATTTTCGGCACCAGTTTCCTACAGTTTCGGCAAACGATCGAATACCCAACTGATGTTCACATCCAATCAGATAACCTACTTTCTCGATCTTTTCATCTGTTTTTGATCTTGATGGCGTTCCGGGCGCAAGTGATCTTATATTTTCTGTGTTCTGCATGTAATCTTGGTTCTCGTAAATTCGGCGTTGTCTGTAGTGACTGCTACTACTTGTAAAATCGTATTGAGCGCAACTGCTATAAAAACTAGTATGAAATGTTGATTAATCGCAGGCAGCGCAACGTAAAACGGAACGACAGTGACGCTCACTACATATGACGTTGTGTGTTGCTAGTGGCTAGACAGTATAGATTTTCACTGATTCTAAAGTGTTTCAGTACAGTAACAGTTAACTTCCAGCCACATCATTGTCGTGGCACTTTCATTTGAGCTTGCACGTTACTGCCTAAACACAAGTCAGTAATTTCTACTTAATATCATTTTAAACCAAACAAATAAAGTTCATAACTTTTGCTGAAGCATCAAGCATGAGCTGGCTCCTGTGTGTTATCGTTAAGTAGTTAATATTTCAATCAATCTCAGTTACATACTTAAATACAAGCTTGTCTGATTATACTAAATTAATTAACTTGGTTACAAAATTTGTTTTCGGTCATTGTTGCAAAATATAACTATTTGTTTGATGAATATCAATGGTAATTTCGGTGGCATTCTTTTGGTCGAAGTTTATTCTTCGGAACAGATGCCTGAAGTACACTGGTCACGAAAAGGCACATTCTAACTCGTAAGAACAGTTAAGTCCTGAGAAAAAAGATTGTGTGGTGTCATTTATTGAACCATCCCCGTTTTTTTCTGAATTTCCGGCTAACTGATAGTTCAGAAGACCTACGGCGTAGCGCAGAGTTCACCAAATTTCTTTCACAGGGGGCTGAATAAGTTACAAAAGAACGAACGAGAACCGCATCATCATTCCGTAACCCAAACGCAAGGTTTTCGCAAGTGAGAAGATATCTTAGTATTGCAAACACGAAATTTAAATTTAAATTATATCGCAACGTCTCGTGTTCCATACATATACATCTACAGCTACGTCTATACTCTACAAACCATCGCAAAGTGCCTGGCAGAGGGTACAGCCCATTCTACCAGTTATTAGGGTTTCTTCCTGTTCTATTCACGTATTGAGCGCAGGGAGAATGATCGCCTGAATGCCTCTGTGCGTGCTGTAATTATTCTAATCCCTGTGTGAGCGGTATGTGGGGAGTTGTAGTATATTCCTAGAGTCATCATTGAAAGCCAGTTCTTGAAACTTTGTCAGAAGTGTTTTTCGAGATATGAAGAAAACAGCTGTCTTGGTTGCGGTGTCAAAATTTTTTTATTCTTTACCAGTGAAGCATTTCACGCTTCTTTTGCGCATCTTCTGATTGACTGATATTTGGTACATGAGATACCTTGCATAAAATATCCGCAATGTCCTTATTACGACATTCGGCGCAGTACTATGCAAGCCATACCGGATCATATCTACAGTAAGTCTTCACATCAGTAACATGCCGCAGGTGTAGTCCATACATATTCTAGCTGCACACGTCACTGAAGCTTTGACAAGGGGCATTTACGTCCTGGGATATTTTATGCGTGGTATCCCATGTACCCATTGCTAGGAAAGACTAGCCAATCCGAAGATGCCAAAATAAAGGTGAAACACGTCATTGGGAAATAATAAAGAGTTTTTAAAATTGCAACCAAGACTGCTTGTTTCTTCATATCATACATACTGGTTGCTGTACCAACCCCGGACTGAAATGGAAAAACTTTCCCGAGATACATTACGCGTAGCTCCAAGAGTGTGCCAGTTTAGTTTCTTCAGCAACAGTGTAACACTCTCCCAGGAATCAAACAGTCCTGTAACCGTTCGTACTGCCCTTCTCTGTACACATTGAACATCATCTATTAGTCCTGTTTGATACGGGTCCCACACACTTGAATAATATTTTAGAATGGGTCACACGAGTGAGTTGTAAGTAATCTCCTTTGTCGACTGATTGCACTTCCCCAGTATTCTACCAATAAACCAAAGTCTACCACCCGCTTTATGCATTACTAAGCCTGTGTGATCATTCCATTTCATATCTCTACAAAGTGCTACACCCAGGAATTCGTAGGAGTAGGCCGATCACAACTGTGACTCATTGATATTGCAGTCATAGGACACTAAGTTTTTTTGTTTTAAAGGTGTACGGTTTCTGAACACTGAAGGCAAGCTGCCAATCTTTGCACAACTTCGAAATCTTATCAAGATCTGACTGAATATTTATGCAGCTTCTTTCAGACTGCACTTCACTACAGGTAACTGCGTCATTAATATACAACATGGAAAGAGCGGGATGGCGCAGTGGTTAGCAAACGGGATTCGCATTCGGGAAGCCGACAGTTCAAACCGGCGTCCGGCCCTCCTGATGTAGGGTTGCTGTGATTTCCCTACATCGCTTGAGGCAAATGCCGGGATGGTTCCTTTGAAAGGACACGGACGACTTCCTTCCCCATCCTTCCCCATTACGATGTGAACGACGACCTCGCTGTTTGGTCCCCTGCCCCCAAATCAACTAACCAACCATACGACATGAGCAACAAGGGTCCCAACACTATTCCCTGTGGCACACCCGAAGTTACCTCTACAGCTGACGATAACTCTCCATCCAAGATAACATGATGTGTCCTCCCTACCAAAAGATCCTCAATCCAGTCTCAAATTTTGCTTGACACTCCAGTACCTTTTACGGAGCAAATTCAAGTAGCGTCGTCGGTCCGGATGAGCTGACGTCGCCGGCCTGATTCGATTCGCGGGGCGCAGTTTACGTGATCTCTGGTGTAGCGTAATCCGAATAAATGTGGTTCCACTTGCGATAGCACAACTCCGTCTAGTATTACTTTTTCTCAAGAGTAGTTGTCGATACCAATATTATTTTTCGAATTTTGGACAGGTTAATATTACCTCAGTTGCTTTTCTGAAAACTGTCGTATAATTTTATACACAGTATGTTATATTTCAGGCTAAACTTTAGGAAAAGGAACTACATTATGAAATATTTTACTTTTGATGTTATTATCGATAAGTACTAGTTCTGAATGTACAGTTAAAATTATTTTTTAGAAACATTTGAATTTACGAATTATTTGCACACTTAACATTTCTATTATTAATTTCGGAGTCCTGTACTGTTTACTACGTTTATTTATGGATACATGTATGAAACAATAATCGAAAACTAGCAAGAATTCATTTATTAAGAAAAATTGTAAACCCTTTGCAATATTGTTATTTCCGCAGAGTGTGAGAGTTGTAAGCTTGCCTCTGTTGTGATAGGACTTTTTTTTTATAATAGGTGCGTACAATGTAATTCGTTAATGTGAAAAATCAAATTACTGCGTAATACACTAAAATGTGAGAAAATCAGTGGAAAATATATTTACGTAAGAAATTCGGCAACAACAATCTTCCAGTTTATTTAGTTCAAAACAACCATGAGGACCTGATGTTAGATTTTTAGGATCAGGAATCATACCCCTACACAAGGAAAACTGGAGCCCTCTCAGCACGAGAAGCTAAGTGAACTTGAAAGTTTATTGCAATCTTCGCTGCTCTCAAATCTTCATAAAAGACTTTGCTTATTAATTACTTGGACTGGGCATTGTTTAAGTTGGACAATTGATGGAAGAAGGAAGGAGGGGGGGGGGAGAGATTACACATTGCACTACCTGCTGTACGGCGCCTGCCGCGGCGGCTGAGTCCGCCGAATGACATCGCGCTGCTGGGCGGCGGCAGAGGTGTCCGGAGCGGCGGACGGCGTCTCCGCGGCCACCTGGGCCGGGCTGGCCGCGCGTGCGAACGACCGCACGGGGTCAGGGACCCGGGCTGCTGCCGCTATATAAGCGGTGCCCGAGGCCTCCGCCCGCCCAGTGCTGCCATGGCGACGCTACACCTGCTGCTGCTGCTGCTCGCCTCCGCGGCCGCCGCCTCCACCGCCGGCGACGCGGGCGGCGCCGCTGCCGGCTCAGACGCCGCCCCCGAGGAGGCGCCGGTGGCGGTGACGGTGGTGGACGACTCGCGGCTGCCCGTGGAGGCGGCCGTCGCCGAGCAGCAGGAGGCGGCGGCGGGGGCGGAGGCGGAGGCGGCGCTGCCCCGCGTCTCGTACAGCGGCGCCCAGCTGCTGAGGGTGACGGCGCCGGCGGATGCTGCAGACAACGTCCGCGTCGTCCTCCGAGACAATGAAGGTGCGCTAAGCTGCAGCACAAAATTTGTCGGCAGACGGGCCGTGCACTGGAACGTCGAGCGTGCCGAGTTTACGACGTCACAGGGCGGAGTAGAGCGTTGGGGAGTCTCTCCGCGCAAAGCAATGTCCAGCATGGCAGATATTCCGAACGCGCGTTTGAACCTTGACGAATGAGATGGCAGAACGCCGCCTACGTCACATGCACGCCATCTCCCTTCAGTGCTGTACGTGCAAACTATGTTGAATGGTTACAAAGAATCCGCCTCGATTGCAAATAGAAACCGGATGTTGACGCCTTCTTCGGAACACACTAAAACTACAAACTGTCTAAAGAGGCATGGGCGTTCTGTATTAATGTTTGACCATGCCTCTTTAGGCAGTTTGTAGTATTAGTGTATTCCGAAGAAGGCGTGGTTATCCGCGCCGAAACCTGGATCAACATCCGGTTTCTATTTGCAGTCGAGGCGGATTCTTTATAATCATTAAATTATTCACGATTGCTGAAGCGCTGCAATGTTAAAAGTTCTCAAACTACGTTGGCACTGGCTGGTGGACGACACTGTAAACACATTTCCCATTTACCGTAGTTTCCGTCGGCCATCGCGCCGAGTGTCAACTTAGTTTGTTCATGTACTACGGAGTTGCGAGGAGACATATTGTCTGTCAGTTGAAACCCATATCTACAGATCCCGTTTCTGAACACCTGCGCCGGCTGGTGTGGTTCTAGGCGCTTCAGTCTGGAACCGCTCAACCGCTACGGTCGCAGGTTCGAATCCTGCCTCGGGCATGGATGTGTGTGATGTCCTTAGCTTAATTAGGTTTAAGTAGTTCTACGTTCTAGGAGACTGATGACCTCAGATGTTAAGTCCCATAGTGCTCAGAGCCATTTGAACCGTTTGAGCACCTGCAAATTTTGCGCATATACACTAGAGCCAAAGAGATTGGTACACCTTCCCATTATCGTGTAGGGTCCCCGCGAGCACGCAGAAGTGCCGCAACAAGACGTGGCATGGTCTCGACTAATGTCTGAAGTAGTGCTGGAGGGCGCTGACACCGTGAGTCCTGCAGAGCTGTCCGTAAATCCGTAAGAGTACGAGGGGGTGGAGATCTCTCCTGAACAGCACGTTTCAAGGCATCTCAGATATGCTCAATAATTTTCATGTCTGGGTAGTTTGGTGGCCAGTGAAAGTGATCAAATTCAGAAGAGTGTTCCTGGAGCCACTCTGTAGCAATTCTGGACGTGTGGGGTGTCGCATTGTCCTGTTTGAAATACTCAAGTCGGTCTGAATGCACAATGGACATGAATAGATGCAGGTGATGAGACAGAATGCTTACGAACGTGTCACCTGTCAGACTCATATCTAGACGTATCAGGTGTCCCATATCACTCCACACCATTACGGAGCCTCCACCAGCTTGAACCGTCCCGTGCTGACATGCGGGGTCAATAATTCACTAGGTTCTCGCCATAACCGTACAAGTCCATCTGCTCGATACAATTAGAAACGAGACTCGTTCGGACGCGCAACATGTTTTCTCTCAATAGCCCAATGTTCGGTGTTGACGGGCCCTGGTGAGGCGTAAAGCTTTGCGTCGTGCAGTCATAAGGGCACACGAGCGGGCCTTCGGGCACTGAAAGCCCGTATCGATTATGTCTCTTTGAATGGTTCGCACGCTGACACTTGTTGATGGCCCAGCATTGAAATCTGCAGCAATTTGCGGAAGGGTTGCACTTCTGTCACGTTGAAAGATTCTCTTCAGTCGTCGTTGGTCCCGTTCTTGTAGGAGCTTTTTCCGCTCGCAGCGATGTCGGAGATTTGATGTTTTACCGGAATCCTGATATTCATGGTCCAGTCGTGAAGTGGTCGTACGGAAAACCTCCACTTTATCGCTACCTCGGAGATGCTGTGTACCATCGGTCGTGCGCCGACTATAACAGCACGTTCAAACTCATTTAAATCTTGATAACCTGCCATTGCAGCAGCAGTAACCGATTTAAGAACTACGCCAGACACTTGTTGTCTTATATAGGCGCTGGCGACCGCAGCGCCCTATTCTCCTGTTTACATATCTCTGTATTTGTACACGCATGCCGATACCAGCTTCTTTGGCGCTTCAGTGTAGAACAGAGTTGTGATGCGCAATATTGCCTGTTAGTTAAAATCCATATGTGTATGTACTCGGTTTCTGAGCACCAGCAAATCGAGGATCTCTCGAAAACCCGTCGTTAACTGTATGATTCGTTGTAATAAAATGACGAGGAAGGTCATATTCGTGATTAAATTTTTTTATTATAATAATCGTTTCTCCCTATGCAGGTCGGCGGCAACAAAATATTTTCGTATTCGTAGGAGAAAGTTGACAATTGGAATTTCGTGAGAAGATTCCACCGCAATGACAAACGCCTTTGTGTTAATGGTGTCCATTCCAAATCTCGTACCACGTCATGATACTCTCTCCCCTAGTTCACGATAATACAAAACGTGCTGCTCTTGTTCCAAAATCCTGCTACATATCGGCGCTAATGATATTGGACTATAATTTAGTGGATTAGTCCTGCTACCTTTCTTGGGTATTGGTGCGACCGGTGCAACTTTCCAGTCTATGGGTACGGAACTTTCGTCGGGCGAACGGTTGGCTTCAAATGGCTCTGAGCACTATGGGACTTAATATCTGAGGTCATCAGTCCCCTAGAACTTAGAACTAGTTAAACCTAACTAACCTAAGGACATCACACACATCCATGCCCGAGGCAGGATTCGAACCTGCGACCGTAGCGGTCTTGCGGTTCCAGACTGCAGCGCCTATAACCGCACGGCCACTTCGGCCGGCTATATGTTTGTTAAGTATGGAGCTATTGTATCGGCATACGCTGAAAGGAACCTAATTGGTATACTGCCTGGACTGAAAAACTTGCTTTCAATGAGTGATTTAAGTTGCTTCACTACTCCGATAATATGTAGTTCTAAATTACTCATATTGGCAGAAGTTTTTGATTCGAATTATGGAATATGTATTGCGTCCTCTTTAGTGAAGGAATTTTGGAAGGCTGTGTTTAGTAACTCTGCTTTGGCAGCACTGTCGTCGATAGTATGAATGACGAAATAATTTTTCCCTCATGAGGAGAACTACTGTAAGGTTGTATCCCACTATTTGTAAAGGAACTTTTGTAAGTCTATGTGCTTAGTGGCTGGAGATGGTACTTTCCTTTTTGCCTTATAACATTTTCATGGATATCGAAGTTTTTAGTTATGTATACTACAGACAGAACAACCTAACTAGCATATGGAAAAGTAGGAAATGTACGTTTTAATAGAGCTAATATAGGAATTTTACGCCCGTCTATTTCGTCAATAGTCGACAATTGGCGGTGGAGCGCGTTGAGATCGCGTACACGACGCTGCGGCCCACGTACCTTACGCACCAGTAGCATCGTTTCTGAGCATTCAGCAGCGCGTTGAAGTCGGCACGCTCAACGTTCACGTTCGAAAGCACGGCCCGTGTGCCGAATGCCTTGGGCTGTCCTCTCACACTCAACACTGTTACCAGTAATATGCGACGCTCCTGTTGGACCAAAACATTACAAACACTGGTCGTCAAACTGGGGCCCGCGGGGTGTTCGTCGGCCACTGGGTTACTGCAGTATTTTCTAACACGAGTAATACGCTTCTAACAACTGGCAGCAGAAGCAAAACACGTCGACTAACGTCAAGTGCTTCTTAAGAGAGCATTCTTTTTGGTGAGTAACAAACACAAATACTTACAGAGACAGTAATATTTTACGATGTACTTCATGTTAACTGACGTTGTTAAATTTGGCCGTGAGTAAAGTAAAGTTTGCCTCTTTGCTAAGTGGCCCAGCGGTAAGTAGTGCGGCCACTGCAGGGTTAAAAGAAGTCAGAGGGGAAATTTTTTCACGTGTGTCTTCCAGTGTTGACAACGACAATTCAATGAGCGTGCGCAGATCAGCTGCTACGGCATAAATTTCAAACAGAAGTAACATGGGTTTGTAAACGCGCATTACACAGCGTGAACATTAATAAAACCGACAAACTGCTCGGACGGATTCATGACTGGAAATGGAGCAAAAAAGGTCCTCCGAACTTTTGTCTGGAAATGCATCGTTGCCATGATACGTGCCACTGACGAATGAAGGTTCCTCTGGCCACTTGCCGTGTGTTCCTTGCGTGTTGCATCTGGTATGGATAGTAGCGGTTGTCAAGCACGATCACATAATCGTATTTCGGCTTACACCATGTTGATGAGCCACTTGCCTGGAGCTGGGGTTCGTCTCAATACCCCATAGAAACCGGTCCCACAAATCTGGTCTAAAGTGGCGAATGTGTTTACCTCAACATTAGTTGGTTACTTCCAAAAATCGCGCATAATACAACAGATAAAATCTAAACCCTTTTATATCTAAATCTAGTGCCTGGAAATCAGGAAAAGAAAGATAGGACCCTGTTGTGAAGACACTGGCACCGGCTGCAGTACTCACTTAGGTGCGTAAAATTGGTCACTGTGTAAGACTCCGAAAAAAATGCGTGTAGTTCCAATACATTATTTTCTTCTTCATTGAAAATATTTGGTGTGATACCTTATAATATGACGATTCACAATGTGTAAGTCGTAGCTTCCTGAACCGTGATTTTTAACTTTCAAAATCTTTTCTTAAAGAATTTACTTTATTTACTAGCGATTCATCAAGAACATTAACACACTATGTGAGCGTGGAAGTAGTTGCCAAGGAGTAACTGATCGAAACAAATTAAATTTCAACCAATGGAAATTTTATTCATAAAAGCCTTTTCAAAAACAGATTTAAAATTTATAAGCAGAAAAGCACCCTCGAAATATCAAGTTACAAATTAACAAATGTAAATTTTATTCCTAAAAGCTTTTTCAAAACAATTTTAAAATTATAAGCAGAAAAGCACCCTCGAAATATCAAGTTACAATTTAACAAATGTGAATTTTATTCCTAAAAGCTTTTTCAAAACAGATTTAAAATTATTAGCAGAAAAGCACCCTCGAAATATCAAGTTACAATTTATTCAGAGACAGAAATAACAATTTTTTGTTACAGTAGGAGCCTTCGGGCTGAGAACCTTCCGCTCCCTTTCAACATGGCCGTAGTCACGACCGCTCACAACGACATCTGAAAAACTGCACTGGTGCAAATCTGCAACACGCCAGATTACTTTAAACTAAAAATTTTAACAACTCACACAAACACATTAACTATGTGACTACGTAGGCTTTCCCGGCGTAATAAGTCTTGAAAGTCTTTTCGGGTTTGCTGCCGGATCCTAAAATCAACTTGACTCGATATTTCGGCGATCCAACTGTTCGCCATCTTCAGGGAATGCTGCTTCTGCTGATGAGTCCCGCTGAGAACTGACGCAAGATTGCAATTCGACGTCCTATATAGGCCACCGTTCAGTACACGGCGCATGCGCCGCCCATCACGGTTTCTGGCTTCCAAAACAGGGAGGTGGCGCCGCCCTTAGTGAAACACTGCTGGAAACGATATATCGCAATCAAGGCCGCATCGAAGAACGTTCAGTTTTGATACGAGATAATACCGGATTCCACGTTTTGCTAAGAGGAAACCCATTGTCCCTGTTGATTAAATTATCAGCCAACCTAATTTCGATCGCCTCTTTATACACACTATTCCAAAAACCGGAAATGTTGGCAATTACAACAGTTTCCTCAAATTTCATTTTATGTCTCTCATTCAGGCAGTGTTCTGCTACGGCCGATTTTGGCTGATAATTTAATCAACAGGGACAATGGGTTTCCTCTTAGCAAAACGTGGAATCCTGTATTATCTCGCATCAAAACAGAACGTTCTTCGGTGCGGCCTTGATTGCGATATATCGTTGCCAGCAGTGTTTCACTAAGGGCGGCGCCACCTCCCTGTTTTGGAAGTCAGAAACCGTGATGGGCGGCGCATGCGCCGTGTACTGAACGGTGGCCTATATAGGACGTCGAATTGCAATCTTGCGTCAGTTCTCAGCGGGACTCATCAGCAGAAGCAGCATTCCCTGAAGATGGCGAACAGTTGGATCGCCGAAATATCGAGTCAAGTTGATTTTAGGATCCGGCAGCAAACCCGAAAAGACTTTCAAGACTTATTACGCCGGGAAAGCCTACGTAGTCACATCAAGTACCTCTACGGGGAGGAGATGGTGAAGCTTGTACAGAAGTTAGATAAACTTCGGAGGAAGAAAGGAAAGCTGTTGAGTACACTCGCCTTCTTGCTGAGATGCCTTGACGAAGGTATTATTCCTAATTTCGCCAGATGTATTCATTTTATTAACAGTAAGAGAGCTAATAGGATTAAGAAACGTGCAAGCCAAGCACTTTTAAGAGAACGCATTCATTTTACTCGTAGACAACTGGATATTGTTTCCAAAGATTTATTTTATTTACATTTGAACTTGTCATCGCAGTTTTCAAGGGATGTTTGGCAGTGGGTTGATGAATCCACGTGGGCGCTATCAGATTGGACACATAGGAGCGCCGTTACCAGACAAACCTCGAAATTTGAACGGCTTCTTTCTCGTTCTACAGCATCAGAAGTGGATAAACGTCGGCGTACTGTGATTAATCTCTCTAACAAGGCGTTGGATGGGCCCACAGTGTCGATATTGGAGAAAGGTTTAAATTTTTCGCCCACTCCCAAGAGACTTCCTATCACAGACTTCATTTGCTCTGTAGAACAAGCAGTGCACAGCCTACCCGAGGATCAAGCAGAGGAAATAAGGCAAGAAGTGTCGCACACATTACGTCGAGCTCGACCACCGCGGGATAACATCTCTTCCGCAGAGAGAGCAGCCATTCGTTCCCTTAAGAATGATGACGAAGTAGTAGTTTTACCAGCTGACAAGGGGAATGCCACGGTTGTAATGACGCGGGATGATTATGTCCTAAAAATGGATTTACTTCTCAACGACCCGGCGTACAGAAGGCTATCTAATGACCCCACAGAAAGGATCAAACGTAAGACACTTTCACTGCTGAAAAAGAGTTCGTTATCAGATGATTTACGTAAGAAACATCATCCTGGTGCTGCCGTTCCGCCTAGGTTGTATGGTTTGCCTAAGTTGCATAAGGAAGGGGTTCCTCTACGCCCTATTGTTAGTAATTTGGGTGCACCGACCTATAACCTGGCAAAGTATTTATCATCTGCTCTCAGTCCATTTGTTGGCAAATGTGAACACCATATATCCAGTTCGGTGGATTTTATTCGACGATTGGGATCTTTGAAGTTGAGTCCTTCAGATCTGTTAGTGAGTTTCGATGTGGTATCCCTATTTACACGAGTTCCTCTGGAAGAGTCCCTTAGTTTGATCAGTGAAAAACTGGATGAAGAGCGGGTGAAGCTTTGTCGTCATGTGCTGACCTCCACGTATTTTTTATTTAACGGTAACATTTTTGAACAGAATGACGGAGTGGCTATGGGTAGTCCTTTGTCACCCATAGTCGCCAATTTATTTATGGAGGACTTCGAGGCCATGGCACTGAGGACTTCAGCTTTGCAACCAACGTGCTTCTGGAGATACGTGGACGATACCTTCTTCGTATGGCCGCATGGACGTGATGCTCTTAACAGGTTTTTGGACCACTTCAACTGTCTTCATCCCCGTATCAAATTTACTATGGAGGTTGAAAATGATGGAATGCTTCCATTTTTAGACGTTATGGTTTATAAAATACCAGATGGAACTTTCGGACACAGCGTTCACCGAAAGCCGACACACACAGATTTGTATCTGCACCCTAAGAGTTGTCATCCACCACGCTAACGTAGTGGCGTCCTTAGGACTTTGGTGCGGAGAGCATATGCCATTTCCGACGCAGACAGCTTAACCCAAGAACTTGAGCATTTGATGACTGTTTTTAAGGAAAATGGATACACCGAGAAACAGATTCGTCGGGCTATGGAATTTGGACCGTCTCCGGAGATGTCCGCAGAGGAACATAGATCTGTGGCCTTTCTTCCTTATGCTGGAGGCTTATCGTTTAAGATTGGACGAATTTTAAGGAGTTTTAACATTAAGAGTGTGTTCCGTCCACCCTCTAAGATTAGGGCTCTGCTCGGCTCTGTGAAGGATGATTTGGGACTTAAGAAACCCGGGGTGTACAAAATCCCGTGTCAATGTGGGAAAGCTTACGTTGGCCGTTCTATTCGCACAGTGAATGACAGGTGTGTGGAACATCGCCGTCACACGAGGCTACAACAGCCGGAAAAATCGGCCGTAGCAGAACACTGCCTGAATGAGAGACATAAAATGAAATTTGAGGAAACTGTTGTAAATGCCAACATTTCCGGTTTTTGGAATAGTGTGTATAAAGAGGCGATCGAAATTAGGTTGGCTGATAATTTAATCAACAGGGACAATGGGTTTCCTCTTAGCAAAACGTGGAATCCGGTATTATCTCGCATCAAAACTGAACGTTCTTCGATGCGGCCTTGATTGCGATATATCGTTTCCAGCAGTGTTTCACTAAGGGCGGCGCCACCTCCCTGTTTTGACAGTCAGAAACCGTGATGGGCGGCGCATGCGCCGTGTACTGAACGGTGGCCTATATAGGACGTCGAATTGCAATCTTGCGTCAGTTCTCAGCGGGACTCATCAGCAGAAGCAGCATTCCCTGAAGATGGCGAACAGTTGGATCGCCGAAATATCGAGTCAAGTTGATTTTAGGATCCGGCAGCAAACTCGAAAAGACTTTCAAGACATTAATTATGCTCCCCGTAAGAGGGATGGAAGTGGTACAAACACTCACACTAAGAAATTATTTTCCACCAAAAGGGCAATTTGTTTTTAAAAGGGCTCTTACGGTGGAAGGGTGGTAACTTTATAGAAATGACTATTTAAATAAAACCCATGAAATTCAGACTTACATAAAGTGTACAACATGCTGTACATTACACATATACAGCCTCGCAAGATGATAGGCAAGATAAAAACATATTTCAGGAATTCGGCCTTTACCTTAATTCTATAAATTCGTTAACACCGAATCCGACAAACAGACAGACACTAACTGCCTAACAAATGCAGACGGGAGACAAACGAGCAAGCTGGGGACGACGCTACGGTCGCAGGGTCGAATCCTGCCTCGGGCATGGATGTGTGTGATGTCCTTAGGTTAGTTAGGTTTAAGTAGTTCTAAGTTCTAGGGGACTGATGACCTCAGCTGTTAAGTCCCATAGTGCTCGGAGCCACCAAGCTGGGGACGAGAGACTGACCAAGAAAAAACTGCGATGTCTGGCGAAGACCTGGCACCGGACCCCCAAAATGCTCTCCCGAACCGTCCGCTGCCAGCCACTTCAACGGACGCAGGATGGCGCGCCGATCTCCCGTCTCACGGAGCGCAGCTCGCACCGGGCAGACCGATGTGGTAGATTGGCTCCTGCTGCTCTCGTGTCGGCGCGAAGCCACTACCCCTCGTATACGGCGCGGCCCACAGGACTGCCGTGGCGACCTCACATGCGCCGACGCTCAAGACGGACAAGTCATCTTGTGTCCCAGTGCGCGAGCGACTAACCGATCGATCCAACCGCCAATGCCCATTGCCTAAACAAACTCGAGCAGTCTGGCTGCCTAACACGTACTAGCACTCCGGACGACAAGTAGACACTGACTGCCGCACACTGAGCCGGCTGACCAACTGAACTCGCCGAGACTGACTGACTGACCCAGCCTCACTCCGACTGACCATCTGCCCCGACTCACTTCGACTGACAGACTCTCTCTACAGAGCTCATAGCGCCCCTTAAGTGCACGTGAACAGGCAACCTTTCCGCTTCCCCACCAGAGGGAGACACCAAAGCTGCGATTATCACAGCGGTGCCACCGCCAGAAACGGAGAGCGCGCTCTTCAAAACAGCAAATTTTTTACCACGGCTCACTTCCATCAATAACCATGGCTTGATGGAAATTGAATATGTCTTTGAGTGGCCATTTTACCTCCACCCCACCATTTAGTTACTCAGCCCGATGTATCACCCTGTAGTGTCAAAATCGGCTCCTAGGCAAAAAAAAAAAAAAAAAAAAAAAAAAAAAAAAAAAAAAAAAAAAAAAATTACGGCCACTGACATAACGAATGAATTGGAACGTCACCGACATACTTTTAGAGGGGTAGTATGGACCAAAACAAAAGAAGTCTAATAAACATGGGATCTAAACTGCATAGGTTGAGAGCTGTAAGCACTTGTCTATCTTCGCTACTCTGAAACACAGCTGGCTAGCCTTGAAACACTTCTAAATATTAAAGTAGCCCTGGTCTTACTTCAGTGAGTGGCTGCTGGTGCTGCGTAAGGTAATGATCGCCGACAATACATGGCAACAGGATCCTCTTAGCATCGCTTTGCAATTAACAATTTTGGGCCCACAGTAGTCTTCTTCCATATTAATTCCTCGCGATGTTTTTTTCACTGTGCCCAATCAACACCGTAATTGTGCCTGGTCATAACATACGGTTCTTCCAGTTTGATAGCTTGCAATGGGGCGCACTACATGCCGCTAGCGACCAATACGCCTGACCGCCTCTGTCAGACTCTTACTGTACCGGAGCTCACGCCGGACCCAACAGTCCTGTGCGCGTCCGCGCCCATCGACATTGTTCCCTTCTTCAGATACACCCTTTGAATGTTTACAGTAGCAAATCGCCTTGACTAGACCAGCGTGTACCTGAGTGTTGGTACATAACTCTTTTTTCAGATATTGCATTTAAATTACATAATCATATTCGTTCATAAAAAAAATTTACGAAATAGTGATGAAATACCGTGGTGACCAAAATTAAAGCAGCAAAACGCTATTTCCCCGACTAATTCAGGATATAATCATACAAAACTGTCAACAGATGTCCGTACAATCGTATTCTGCACAGAAGATAGCATTCGGCCAACAGACACTCACACCAACAATGATGTCAGGGCGCCTGTCAAACGGGGTAGTGTTTGCCGGGTAGTTCCATGTCCACAGTCGCTGTGCACGCAGTCACAGACGCTGCAGTATGGCAAGGAGACGACGTCTACCACTCTCCCTGCGGTGGAGGGCCAAGGGAAAAATGGAAGCAGGACAGTCGCAAGCTGATAGGGCCCGACGGCTTAATGTGAATCGTACTGTTGTTTCTCGGATGTGCTGACATTTTATAGAGACCGAAACTGTATCCCGAAGACCAGGGAAGGGCCGGCCACATGTGTCATCAGAAAGAGGGAACTGTTATTTGGCTGTAAGGGCACGACGGTACCGCGTTGGTACTGCACGGCAACTGGGGTCTGATCTGTCAGCATCCACTGGACGTGTTGTATCGAGGCAAACGCTGTACAAAAAGGTTTCAGCAGAGTGGCCTTTACTGCCAGAGACCCGCTGTACCTGTGCCTATGACGCGTCTTCACAGAAGGGAACGTGTAGAGTGGAGTCGTCAATATGCTACCTGGACGGTCGAACTATGGGCCAATGTTCTTTTCACAGATGGGTCTCGAGTGATTCTCGACGGAGTCGCATCTGGAGAGAACGTCGGACAAGATTTCGGGATCAAAACGTTGTGGAAAGAGACCGATATTGAGGAGGATACCTAATGGTGGTGGGCGGGGATTATGCTGACCACTCAAACACTTCTCCATAAATTGTAAGGGTGAATCGGCAAGGTTCAACTGCTGTCAGGTATCGTGACGAGATTTTGGCACCTCATGTGTGATTCGATTGTAGCGAGGTACTTTGGGCCCAGAGGCCCAGACTTCGTATTGATGGACGATACCCGGCCGAAGTGGCCGTGCGGTTAAAGGCGCTGCAGTCTGGAACCGCAAGACCGCTACGGTCGCAGGTTCGAATCCTGCCTCGGGCATAGATGTTTGTGATGTCCTTAGGTTAGTTAGGTTTAACTAGTTCTAAGTTCTAGGGGACTAATGACCTCAGCAGTTGAGTCGCATAGTGCTCAGAGCCATTTGAACCATTTGAACCTGCATCGGGCATGGATGTGTGTGATGTCTTTAGGTTAGTTAGGTTTAATTAGTTCTAAGTTCTAGGCGACTGATGACCTCAGAAGTTAAGTCGCATAGTGCTCAGAGCCATTTGAACCATTTTTTTGATGGACGATAATGCTCGACCTCATAGAGCACGGTTGGTTGATGTTTTCTTCGAAACGGAATATACTGCACGCAAGGCGTGGCGTGCTCGCTGTCCCGATTTGAATCCCATGGAGAATGTCTGCGATGCACCACATCAGCATCCATCAACTACTCTCCAAGACTCGCCAGCAGCTCTGCAGGAAGAACGGGCGTTACTGCCTCAACATCAGACTGATGACATCATTCACAACATGCTTCGTCGTTGTCAGGGCTATATTGCTGCCAGAGATGGTCACCCCCCATACTGAGCACGTTAACCAGTTGTCGGATTTGTGTGCAAATCCGTCAAGTTGCAAAAAACGAAGAACTTTTTGTCTGCAGTTATGCACGTTGCAGTTACTTACGTTGTGGCTTCTTCACACTGTTTCTTCTTTACTATCACCTCTTAATACTGTTTTGTGGCAAAATAAACGCAGCCTTGCAAAATTTCCGTTTGTAGCTTTAATTCTGGACACCAGTGTGTATTACATAAAAAATAATCCAGTACTCAAAATTACCACATTAATACAGTAAAAATGTCTCGTGTCAGACACTGTGTTGTTTTGTGAGTGGGGTGTGTCCGGTGTGTCGGCAGACGTGATGGTGTGGAGCGACGCGCAGGCCAACGGCACGGTCTCGCTGGACGTGCTGGTGAAGCGGCCGGGGGCGGCGGAGGCGACGCGCCGCCGTCTGCTGGAGGCGGGCGCAGCCGTCGAGGTGGCCGTCGACGACCTGCAGCGCGCCATCGACGAGGAGAACCCGCCCATGTCCGACGAGGACCTGGACGATCTGATGGGCCGCAACGGTGAGTCCGCGCCCAGTCCGCTCTCTGCCGCCGCCTCTACTCAGGGAAACGGAAAAACGTTACACCTCGGGACATCAGTCCGATAGTTATCAAACCTTACGAGATGCTCATAACATAACGGCTACCTTCACCCCAGTCGGAACTGGTGTCCATCATCGACATCACTATCAGGTGTCATCACGACGTCCACGAGTCACTCTTATATTCTTTATCTCGTGGCAGCAAACGGCCTCCGAATGTTATCTTAAGGAATTTCTTGTCAGATCTGGAACACGTGCTCTGTTAGTTCATAAAGATTAATCGGCTGGAGTCTTCCACGGAAACATTTGCATCTAAATTACATAGATACTCCGCAAATCACCGTATGGCGCGTGGCGGACTGTACCACTACTTGTCATTTCCTTCTCTGTTCTACTCGCAAATAGAACGAGGGAAAAACTACTATCTATACTACTGCCCATTAAAATCGATACACCATGAAGATGACGTGCTACAGACGCGAAATTTAACCGACAGGAAGAAGATGCTGTGATATGCAAATGATTAGCTTATCAGAACATTCATACAAGGTTGGCGCCGGTGGCGACACCTACAACGTGCTGACATGAGGAAAGTTTCTAATCGATTTCTCATACACAAACAGCAGTTGACCGGCGTTGCCTGGTGAAACGTTGTTGTGATGCCTCATGAAAGGAGGAGAAATGTGTACCATCACGGATTGTAGCCTATCGCGATTGCGGTTTATCTATCGCGACATTGCTGCTCACGTTGGTCGAGATCCAATGACTGTTAGCAGAATATGGAATCGGTGGGTTCAGGAGGGTAATACAGAACGCCGTGCTGGATCCCAACGGCCTCTATCACTAGTAGTCGAGATGACAGGCATCCTATCCGCACGGCTGTAACGGATCATGCAGCCACGTCTTGATCTCTGAGTCAACACATGGGGACGTTAGCAAGACAACAACCATCTGCACGTACAGTTAGACGACGTTTGCAGCAGCATGGACAATCAGGTCGGTGACTGTGGCTGCGGTTACCCTTGACGCTGCATCACAGACAGGAGCGCCTGCGATGGCGTATTCAACGACGAAACTGGGTGCACGAATGGCAAAACGTCATCTTTTCGGATGAATCCAGGTTCTGTTTACAGCATCATGATGGTCGCATCCGTGTTTGGTGACATCGCGATGAACGCACATTGGAAGCGTGCATTCGTCATCGACATACTGGCGTGTCACCCGGCGTGATGGTATGGGATGCCACTGATTACACGTCTCGGTCACCTCTTGTTCTCACTGACGGCACTGTGAACAGTGGACGTTACATTTAAGATGTGTTACGACCCGTGGCTCTCCCCTTCATTCGATCCCTGCGAAACCCTACATTTCAGCAGGATAATGCACGACCGCATGTTGAAGGTCCTGTACGGGCCTTTCTGGATACAGAAAATATTCGACTGCTGCCCTAGCCAGCACATTCTCCAGATCTCTCACCAATTGTAAACGTCTGGTCAATGGTGGCCGAGCAACTGGGTCGTCACAATACGCCAGTCATTACTCTTGATGAACTGTGGCATCGTGCTGAAGCTGCATGGGCAGCTGTACCTGTACACGCCATCCAATCTCTGTTTGACTCAATGCCCAGGCGTATCAAGGCCGTTATTACGGCCAGAGGTGGTTGTCGTGGATACTGATTTCTCAGGATCTGTGCACCTAAATTGCGTGAAAATGTAATCACATGTCAGTTGTAGTATAATATTTGTCCAATGAATACCCGTTTATCATCTGCATTTCTTCTTGGTGTAGCAATTTTAATGGCCAGTAGTGTAAATGCTTCCTTATGAGTTCTAATTTTTAGTACCTTAGGAGTCCTAATTTCTAGTATCTTATCTTCGTGGTCTTTACGCCGAATGTACGCTGGAGGCAGTAGAATCTTTCTGCAGTCAGCTTCAAATACCGGTTCTCTAAATTTTCTCGTTGGTGTTCCCTGAAGAGACTGTCCATGGATTCCCGTTTGAGTTCCCGAACAATGTCCGTAACACTTGCGTGTTGTTCGAACCTGTTGTTGTTGTTGTAGTCTTCAGTCCAGAGACTGGTTTGATGCAGCTCTCCATGCTACTCTATCCTGCGCAAGCTTCTTCATCTCCTAGTACCTACTGCAACCTACATCCTCCTGAATCTGTTTAGTGTATTCATATCTTGTTACCTACCAGTAACAAATCTAGCAGCCCTCCTCTGAATTGCTTCGACGTTTGCCTTTGATCCGACCTGCTACGGATCCCAACCACTCGAGCAGTACTCAAGAATACGTCGCACTAGCGTCCTGTATGCGGTCTCCTTTACAGATGAACCATACGTTCCTAGAATTCTCCCAATAAATCGAATTCGACCATTCGACTTACCTACCACAATCCTCACATGCGCGTTGTATTTCATATCGCCTTGGAACGTTACTGCCAGATATTTAAACAACTTCACTGAGTTAAGCAGGACATTTTTAAATGCCACATCCGAACATTACAGGTTTGTTTTTCCTACTCATCCTCATTAACTTACATTTGTCTGTCCTGTATCCTCCTGCAGTCACTCAATTGGTTCAAATGGCTCTGAGCGCTAAGGGACTTAACATCTGAGGTCATCAGTCCCCTACAACTTAGAACTACTTAAACCTAACTAACCTAAGGACACACATCCATGCCCGAGGCAGGATTCGAACCTGCGCCGTAGCGGTCGCGCGGTTAGAGACTGAAGCGCCTAGAACTGCTCGCCCACCCAGCCGGTTGCAGTCACTCAAGGCGATACCCATACCGTACACCACAGAACGTCAACAAACAAAAGCCGACTGCTGCCCACCTACTCCGCCATGTCATTTCTGTATATGGAGAACAAAAGTGGTTCTGTTACACTTGCCTGGGGCACTTCTGACGATATATTTGCCTCTGATGAACACTCACTGTCGAGGACAACCAACCTGGTTCTGTAACTTGAGAAGCATTCGAGCCTGTCACATATCTGTGAACTTATTCCATATGTTCGTAAATTCTTTAACAGCCTGCAGTGGGGCAGCGTGTCAAACACTTTCCGGAAATCTAGAAATACGGTATCAGCCCATTGCCCTTCATTCATAGTTCGCAGTATATCGCGTGAGAAAAGGGCAAGATGAGTTTCGCACGAGCGATGCTTTCTGAAACCATGCTGATTCGTGTACATAAGATTCTCAGTCTCAAGACAGTTTGTTACATTCGAAGTGAGAATGTGTTCAAGGATTATGCAGCAGACCGATGTTAGGGAAATTGGTCTGTAATTTTGCGGGTCTGTTCTTTTGCCCTTCTTGTATAGAGCAGTCACGTGTGCTATTTTCTAGTCTTCCCACTGCATCGCAGACGTGTTCTATTGATTGAGATATTGAGATATCAGAGGACTGGACAGTCCAGTCAACGAGCCATACGTTCCATCAGGCGTTTAGATTGCGAACTACAGTGTGCGGTCTTGCATTAGCTTGCTGAAATGTGCCATTTGCTACCCTGCTGGTGAAACGTATGACAACAGGGTTCACTGTTCTAGCCACATACTGGCGAGCATTCAACCTTCCCCCACGAAGGATAACACTCGTTTCACAACACTTTCTGCAAACGTGACGTCATTTTGATGTCACATGCAATATCGATGAGCGCAGGAACTGCTATGGACTTTCGTTAGCGTTCGATGCGGGCCTCTCTCGCATGGCTAACAGCTCACACATGTCCTAAGCGGCAGAAATGTACTAACCAGAAGTGACATCGGTTTGCAGGAGGACTTGTGAGATGAGTGTATGTTCGAAATATTTGTGACGAGATAGAATGCGATTGTTATTGTTCGTCTTTTCACTTGCAACAATTTAAGCTGTCCTCTTAGGTTCTTGCCTAAGCACACATTCGGAAATCGTCACTTATTCGGAAATAAACAACCAAATATTTATTTCATCTTTCGCTCTCTAATCAGACGGAAATGTTAAATAACATCGAATATTGCTGAAACACTGGTATTACATTCATAAGAATGGCCCAGAATGTATTAACAAAACTAACATCTAATATCGTGTATAATTTCATGTATTGACTCGTTCCATGACCATGGAGACTTCTCCTTAATTTGGTCCCACGGAACAATAAATAAATAAATACAAAGAAATAAATAACATAAAAAAATATTTGCATGTTGTGAGATGCGAATCTACATCCTTCCACTTTATAAACCACCACAGTACTCATTACGCTACCAACATTCACGTAATGTTTGCCTTAAGCGTCGGTTATCAAAGCATCTCTTGAAGGTTTATATCGTTGATGCGTTAATAACCGCCTTTTAATGATAAGGGTGACTTGTTAGTGATACATTTTCAATCCGCCTTAAACCGGCATACTGCATGTTGTCCGAATCAATTGTCAATATTGCCGTACACCTCGTGATATTACTTGTGACGTCAAAATGTCCTCACATTTGGAAGGAAACGTCGCTCACGAGATAGACAGGCCGTGGCCCTTACATCACAGCACAGCACGTTACACCTCAGGTCTTAAGTGCGCCAGCAGCCGTCTCCGGCGTGAAGCGACTAGTTACTTCAGATGAGTTTCATAATTCTTGACTGTTTGTTTAAAAATATGGAAGCTCTCGATAGCACACGATAAAATTAATACCTTTAGTGGGTACCTTTTCAGTAAAATATTGATTTCCCGTGGGCCCTCCACGGAGCCGAGCGTTCACGAAAAGTGACTGGCAAGCCGACTAGTATGATGTCACAAGTTGGTTCAGTTACTGGCTCAAATTTTCTTGTCGTATGCAACAGCCACCCACACCATAATTCCGGGAGTTGGAGAGGTAAAGGTCTCACAAATGGCTGCTTCTTCCGATCTTTTACCAGGTCATTTATGCACGCCTTGACGTCCGTCAGGCTGTCATAAACACAAGAGATACTCACTGCTGAACACCATAGAATGCCCATATCGCCCTACACCATGCAAGTACGTGTTGTCTGTAGCGTGGTGTCTGCAGAGAAGGGGGCACGACAATTGGAAATCTCAAACCAGCTTCCAGTAATCTGTTCCTTACCCGGATTTCAGCTGTTCTCGTCTGTCTATTCATCAGAGTCACTCGAGCGATCCTACGATCTTCTTGCGGTGAAGACCTTCTTGAAGGATCCCTGACTACAGTCCTTGTCACACTGCTGTCGCGAGTCTATCCCGTTACCACTGTTTCTGAAGACAATGCAATTCAACCAACTGTCTGCACCATCTGTCCGTATGATGCTCCCGTGTCCCTCATTAAAATGATTCGATCTTTCTCAAGGTCAGAAAAATGGCCATAAGCTGGACGTACACATCCTCTGGACATACTCTGTTTCCATCGCCATCTGAAAAGTACCTGTACCATGAGACACATCCCGCAGCCAACGTGTATTCATATCGTTCTTCAGCTGGAGGAATAGCTCTTTTCTGTTGTGAAGATAAGCTCTCATAGTTAGGACCCTGGAGTACTGGAAAACCGTCGCCTGGTCAGATGAATTCTGATTTGAGTTCGTAGGGTTCGAGTATGGGGAAGACCCCACGAAGTCATGGACCCAGGTTGTCAACAAGGTAATGTGCAAGATGATGGTGGGTCCAAAATAATGGAGTGGGCTGTGTTTACATAGACTGGACTGAATCCTCTGTGTGTTCGACTTCTTGGAGGCCATTTGCAGCCATTCATGGACGTCATGTTCCAAAAAATCGGTGAACTTGTCACTGATTTCAAGAACATTATGGACAATTCGAGCGAATGGTTTGGTCACCCAGATCGCCCGATATGCATCCCATCGATCATTTATGGGACGTAATCGAGAGATTAATTCGTGCACAAAATCCTGCACCGGCAACACTTTCGCACAGCATTGCTCAGTATTTCTTCAGGGGGTTCCAACGACTTGTTTAGTCCATGCAACGTCGAGTTGCTGCATTACGCCAGACAAAAGGCGGTCCGACACGATGGTAGAAGATATCCCATGACCCCTGTCACCTCAGTGAATGTTGAATGGCTTATCTGGCAATACCTGGGAGAAATAGTGAAAAATGTAGCACAATGTAAAAGTTTCCCATTACGAAAACATGTAACAGTGAACTGATAAGTAAGAAGTGAAACTTGTGCTCTTCGCTGCAGAGTGGTAGAAGCCAAAATATCACCTACACTTGGTCCCACTACAGTTCAGGAGAATACATAGCCAAGAACCAGGTGGTCAGCTGTAGGATGGGGGAAGTCCAATTTACTGGACTTCCCTCTATGAAAATACGACATGTGAGAGACATACTTATTTCACAAAGTAAATCGTCGACTGTGTGACAAGTAGGAAAGGAAGATTCAAATGGCTCTAAGCACTATAGGACTTAACATCTGAGGTCGTCAGTCCCCTAGACTTAGAACTACTTAAACCTAACTAACCTAAGGACATCACACACATCCATGCCAGAGGCAGGATTCGAACCTGTGACCGAAGCAGCTGCGGGATTCCGGACTGAAGCGCCTAGAACCGCTCGGCCACAGCGGCCGGCAGGAAAGGAAGAGAATCGGAGTCTATGAGATGTGGTGTTGCAGATGGATATTGAAAATAAAGTCGGCTGATAAATATAAGAAATGAGGTGGTTTCCTGCAGAATTGGTGAGGAAAAGAATGTTTGGAAAACAGTGACAAGGAGAAAGGACAGGATGCTTCCACACGTGTTAAGACTTCGGGTAAAATTTCTATGGCACTAGCGGGAGTCGTGGAGTGCAAAAAATGATGAGAAAGATACGAAATGGAATATATACAGCAACTAATTAAGGGCTTTGCATGTTGAGGAAGACACAGATTGGAATATATACAGCAACTGATTAAGGGCGTTGGTTGTTGAAGAAGACACTGTAAATACTTCTCTGATGGGCACAGGAGAGGAAAACAGTTGCTGGGACGTGAGTGGTCGTTGGTCGTCAGTTACGGCAATATGAACTTTCCACCCCTGTCCACAGGGGCAGCTCATATGGGTGGTGTTACCACCCGAAAATTACTGCAAAAGGCTGTCCCACCTGTCTCCCTACCTACGTGCACAATTCAGGTGTTTTGCCTGAAAAACAACTCCTTCATTACAGCTATGAAATAGCTTTCGTGCGCCTTGGCAAGTGGCTACCTAGAAGAGAAAAATACCCTGTACCCCAGGGCCGTCTACGGGGTGCATTGTTTGCGGGTCATGTGCGGCCCAAGCTGTCACTCGGCTTTGCTCGGTACTTCTCGGGAGTAGACGTAACAGTGTGACTTTTCATTTAGCATTGCGGTGCGACATTTTTCTGTTGGCACAACTCTCTGAGTTCGGCAGAATCGTGGTGTCAGCGCTGTCACCTATTTGCTCGTGCTACGAAGGACGTCCACAGATCCAGTGGTTGTTTGCACAGAAAGAGGAAGTCTAGCGATCTGTAGCCGCTATCCTTTAAAATGAATGGAAATGACAGAAGAGAGGGATGACAACTGCCATTTCGCATAAGCGACAGGCACTGCTCATTTGCTATGAAACGACTTTACAATACCATACATGAAGAATTTAAAGATTTAGTTGACAGTGAAAGGGCGAAAAATTACAACGGTCGACAGACGGGATTCATTCTTCTGTACATCAAAAAGCATTTTGTGCTAAATTTACAGACCTAGAGCACGTGAAGAAATTGGTGGTACGAACAGTAAAATTTCTGATATCGCAACCATTATTCCAGCTTCAGTTGCAACACATTTTAGTGGAAATGAACGAAGAATATGGAGACTTTATATATTACAGCAAAGTACATTGGTTGAATCAAGGGACATGCCTCGATCGATTTTTCGATTTACATCTCCCTATTATTGTACTTATGAAGGAAAAGGCGTTCAGGAGCGAAAATTAGAACATCGGAATGGATTGCAGACTTTGTATTTGAAGTGGACTTGACTGCACACTGCCCACAGTAAGACACAGCAAGATAACTTGTTTCTAGTGTGACGGAGTGGCATTTAAAAAGAAAATCGCGTTGTAGAAGGGACACATTGTGACAAAGACAATTCAGTTCCCTACGCTCACTGGAGTTAAAGGAAACGCGGGGTCTGAAGTATTCATTGTGGCCTTGAAAGAATTTCAAGGACAGTTTTATAAAGATTTCGAGGACGCTGTCACTCCTAAATCAGTTCACGAGCTCTTGTCGAGACCGTTTCCCGTTTCGGTTGAAAGAGCACCTGTGCATGTGCAGACGTAACTAAGTGACCTGCAAACTAATTCCAGTTTTGGTGACAAATCCTTTTACGTTAAAACTGTCCAGGACGTCTACATTGCTTTCCTTAGGTACAGTTTCCAAGTCTTCATAATGGGATTGTAGGGAAGTTAAGTCGTCCATGGGGGCCGAGCGGTTCTAGGCGCTACAGTCTGGAACCACGTGACCTCTACGGTCGCATGTTCGAATCCTGCCTCGGGCATGGATGTATGTGCTGTCCTTAGGTTAGTTAGGTTTACGTAGTTCTAAGTTATAGGGGACTGATGACCTCAGAAGTTAAATCCCATAGTGCTCAGAGCCATTTGAACCATTTTTTTTTGTAAGGAAGTTACAAAAGTGCTACAATATTCCGACCGACATATTTGTGTGAAAGACCTTTATTCAGTTATGAAACTAAATAAGTCACGATTACGTCGCAACTTGGATGCAAAACTCTGTATGCCGACAGTTTGTACCAGATAAAAATTATATTTTGAGCTGGCCAAAAATAATTAAATAATACTGTTTTCTTTTTTTTTTTTTTTTTTTTTTTTTGTGACCTATGTTGTTAGGAGTTGTGAAATGTAAAACCAAATAGTATCCAGTGCGACCTGCACGTCTGTTTAAATGAAGCACCTTCGCTGTTATCCCCTCTTCCCGCTCCTCGCGCTTATACATCGTGGCTTGGTGGTTGGTTGGGGAAGTGTGAGGCGAGGCTGAACGCTTTGGCACTTCTGCTCGGACTAGGCCCGCTGCCGAAATCTTGGCCGACCCTGCTGTAGACCAATAGACACAATCTGAAACAAATTCTGTATAAGGTATAACGCGATAAGTTCCTCAAGGCGAGTTTTTAAGCAACAATACACTACTGGCCATTGAAATTGCTACACCACGAAGATGACGTGCTACAGACGCGAATTTTAACCGACAGGAAGAAGATGCTGTGATATGCAAATGATTAGCTTTTCAGAGCATTCACACGAGGTTGGCGCCGGTGGCGACACCTACAACGTGCTGACATGAGTAAAGTTTCCAACCGTTTTCTCATACACAAACAGCAGTTGACCAGCGTTGCCTGGTGAAACGTTGTCGTGATGCCTCGTGTAAGGAGGAGGAATGCGTTCCATCACGTTCCCGACTTTGATTAGGGTTGGGTTGTAGCCTATCGCGATTGCGTTTTATTGTATCGCGACATTGCTGCTCACGTTGGTCGAGATCCAATGACTGTTAGCAGAATATGGAATCGATGGATTCAGGAGGGTAATACGGAACGCCGTGCAGGATCCCAACGGCCTCGTATTACTAGCAGTCGAGATGACAGGCATCTTATCCGCATGGCTGTAACGGATCGTGCAGCCACGTCTCGATCCCTGAGTCAACAGATGGGGACGTTTGCAAGACAACAACCATCTGCACGAACAGTTCGACGACGTTTGCAGCAGCATGGACTATCAGCTCGGAGACTGTGGCTGCGGTTACCCTTGACGCTGCATCACAGACAGGAGCGCCTGGGATGGTGTACTCAACAACGAACCTGGGTGCACGAATGGCAAAACGTCATTTTTTCTGATGAATCCAGTTTTTGCGTACAGCATCATGATGGTCGCATCCTTGTTTGGCGACATAGCGGTGAACACACACTGGAAACGTGTATTCGTCATCGCTATACTGGCGTATCACCCGGCGTGATGGTATGGGGTGCCATTGGTTACACGTCTGGGTCACCTCTTGTTCGCATTGACGGCATTTGAACAGTGGACGTTACATTTCAGATGTGTTATGAACCGTGGCTCTACCCTTCAAAAAATAGTTCAAATGGCTCTGAGCACTATGGGACTTAACATCTGTGGTCATCAGTCCCCTAGAACTTAGAACTACTTAAACCTAACTAACCTAAGGACATCACACACATCCATGCTCGACTCATGATTCGAACCTGCGACCGTAGCAGTCGCGCGGTTCCGGACTGAGCGCCTAGAACCGCTAGCCCACCGCGGCCGGCTCTACCCTTCATTCGATCCCTTCGAAATCCTACATTTCAGCAGGATAATGCACGACCGCATGTTGCATGTCCTGTACGGGCCTTTCTGGATATAGAAAATGTTCGACTGCTGCCCTGGCCAGCACATTCTCCAGATCTCTCACCAATTGAAAACGTCTGGTCAATGGTGGCCGAGCAACTGGTTCGTCACAATACCCCAGTCATTTCTCTTGATGAACTGTGGTAACGTGTTGATGCTGCATGTTCAGCTGTAACTGTACTCGCCATCCAAGCTCTATTTGACTCAATTTCCAGGCGTATCAAGGCCGTTATTACGGCCAGAGGTGGTTGTTCTGGGTACTGATTTCTCAGGGTCTATGCACCCACATTGCGTTAAAATGTAATTACATGTCAGTTCTAGTATAATATATTTGTCCAATGAATACCCGTTTATCATCTGCATTTCTTCTTGGTGCAGCAATTTTAATGGCCAGTAGTGTACAACAGAGTTCAATGCTCACTGTTGGTATTCAGAGCCCGCAGTAGACAAAGATTTATAAACTGACGTAAAATTGCAAGTTATGTCGGCAAATTTCATTTAATAGCTCGCCTCAAAACGGATTCTTTAAAACATGAAGTTCAATTAAGGTTCCACAATATAAAAGAATTCAGTCGCCACGCAGAAGGACATGACGACATTTCATGAGAAACATTTTACTACAATGCCTCAGCTGCTCAATAAAGTTAACAGTCCGAAATCGAAATCGAGCGAGTCTAATCTTTCTAAGTCGGCCCTCTAGCATGATAAAAAGCTTTCTTAGTTCACAGAGGTCTTTGGAAAGACAGAGCGTAGTCTACCGCAGTGACGAACCAGCAGGATTCGCCTCTGGCCAGCGAGGAGTGCAGTGGACGGTCGGCGAGGCATCCGCCCTCAACTCTGTAGTGCCTGCTTTCGCCATTCACCCTGAGGACAGTCTAGTCTATCCCACCAACTAAACTATTCATAGCATTCAACTGTGGGTCTCTACTATGGCTTGATAAGTTGTAACAATTGGAAATCGTCTCCTGGTTGAAACTCTGTGAAATGTATCACCCTAGCCAGCAGAACAAATACACAGGAATGATCGGTTGAGGGCTCTGAAAGAACAGATAAAGTCTTAACTTTCATCTAGAGTAATAACTTTCCACAGTTCCAAAACTACACAGCCCTAAGAAATTCTATGCTATAAAACATATCAATATATCTATACTGAGGGTTTGAAACGAAGACTGGTAGGGTAAGGTAATATAATATCTGATTCGATCCATTATAAATGGTTTTGAAAGTCGGCGACTGTGAAAATAATAGGTTTATTTATCAATAATTCACCTGTCACTGACTGGTAGCGGAAGAATTATTTATAAACAGACGTAGTATAATCTAAATATGATACAAAATGAATTCATCTGTATTTTTGAAAGAAAAACAGTAACCTTTAGGAAAAAATTGTAAATGTTAGTGTAAACTGCTCTGAAATGACACTGTGTTTAATTTTTTTAAAGCTACAAATGTAGACTAGAAGAAATGAAAACAGTGTATCATTTTCTACTAAAATTCTTAAATCTGATATGCCTCGTACAAAATATTATTCACATATGGTACTATTATTTTCATTGACGAGAGAAGGTTGAGGTCTTAAAATGGGATTGAGACCACATAAAACAATACAAATGTATAACGATCATTTTTCTGTGGCCGGTATTTCTAGAATATTTGTGACATTAAACGTGTGTCAGAGAGAATTCCAGAAATTTTCTGATTCGTTTTCCTGTTTTACCGCTATAAAGTCAGACAGCAATGGGTAGCAACTGTCCACAATTACACTTTATATACTGACATTACTATACGCAAAAGAGACTCACCATCTTATATTTTTCCTGAACATCAACAGGACTGCACAAAGCCTATTCTTCATTCCAGATTTCACGTCACATCAGCAATATGAAGAATTAGTTATTTCCCTATCACATCACTCTTATGATAACAGAAATGTCTTTTTCATTTAATTGAAAACTACTTTGTTTATGTGCACAGACTTTAGAGCCATTTTCTAGTATTTTTTGTACTGTGCAGACGTATCTGTAGCTGTATGGATTCCTATTTCCTCCCCGAAATTTAGCCATAATATAATCTTCTCAATCGAAATGTGCTGGACCTGTCATTACAATAGGATCTAGTGTGGGATCTCCAAAGAGATCGACATTATTCATGCTGTCGTCACTAGTGAAAGAGATGTAGGAATCAGATACAGTCTCCTCAGTTTCCTTTCTTTCTTGAGTACCCGTCACAGCTTTCGTCACATGCATAGCTTTCTAGCCTTCCTGCTTTTGGCATACACCTTCTTGTTTTGGAGGCTTTCCGTTTGGATTTACTGCTGGTTGTTTGGTCTGCCGCGGTTGTGTTGCTGGCGTATGGGAAGGGCGGCAACCCGCGGAGCACCACTGTGTGTCCGGTGGCTGGAAGCTTAAGTAACAATGTATCACATCTCGAAATCAACTGTATCGTATTGGAATGTAGAGTATCATATTTAAGGAATATGTCGACTGCTTAATACTTATCTCCATACAATAAACAAGACAATAATGAATTTTAGGACAGACAGAGCCCGATTTTATGTGTACATAACACAAATTTGGTAGGTACAAAGAAATATTAGTGTAAATGTGGAAAATATTCTAGAACTGTGTGAACATTTATTTTCAGTCTGGAAGTACTGTTTGTCAAAATTAATTTTTGCCATGAAAGAGAACCTGCTAATGGAAAAACAAGTTGTGATGAAACTATTCCTAAAATACGGCAGCATAACTTACAGTAGTAATATTTGCATAGGTATGGTTATTTTTATAAATAGAATGGGTGTATTATCTTTGAAACGCTTGCCCATATCTGTTTTAGGAGACGTTATCCTAATTCTAAACAGCTTTTACAATATTTAGCGAAGACATTTAGAATAACTTTATCAAACTAAAAGATATTTCTATATGAGCACGTAGAATGCTTATTGAATATGAAACATACGTCAGTGTTGCATAGCAACTTTTTAAAGGTATTCCCCGACCTACCATAAACACATCGAAAAAACACCAATGTCTTCAAACGTATACGATTAATTCTGAAGAAACTTCCCAAAACAAGTTTTCTTGCTACGCTCAATGCATTGACTACATTATTTTTTTTTACTGCACACCCTTTGTTCAGTGGCCCTGAAATGAGATCACAATAGGCTGTGGCGTCTCTGCTCGGCGAAGGCGACAAACAGAGCACTTAATAAGAATAATAATAAAATTTTATTGTCATTCGACTCGCTACACCAATAGGAAAAGTCAAGAGCACACAAATCTACACTCTCTACTATATCAGTGTAGTTTGGTTTACGCGAAATAGGTAAAATCAGAAACCGTATGTTAGAAAGTAGTACTTTCATCTTCAGAAAATTGGCCAACAGTGTAATAAGTATTATTAACTAGTAGCTTATACAGTTTAGTTTTAAAAATATTTACAGGCGATTCTTTAAAGTGTGCGCTTAACCTGTTAAACATGCTTAGCCCAAGGACTAGGCATGAGTTTCATGATTTAGGTAATCTATGATACAGCACATTAACACGTGTTCTATTGCTGGTATTATGAATGTTACTTCTCAAGACTGGATTAGAAACATTGTTTTTTAACGTACAATAAAACATTATATATGAGTAAGTTTTCTACTGTCAGACACTGCAATTTAATGAAGTGAAGTTTACAGTGTTCTGTTTTATCAGAATCAATTATTATTCTTAACACTTTCTTCTACATAAGTAAAATGTCATTTAGATGACAACTGCTACCCCACAATAAAATTCCTTATGATAAGATACTCTGGAAGAAAGCAAAATATGCTGATATTACACAGCTATTTTGAACATATCTTTTTAAATTTCTAATTAAATAAATCACTCTCGAAAGTCTAAAAAGATATATTTTTAATGTGTGGTTCCCACGTTAATTTACTGTCAATAATAACACGTAAAAGTTTAGCGGCTGCTAATTCATGGTGGTTAGGAAACTGTTTGAAGCTAGAGTACCTGGATTTTACTTTCATTTAGAAAGAAACCATTCGCTCTGAATCATAATGAAGATCGAGCAAGGGTATTTTCGGTCAATGTTCTCAACGTGCATAGATCTGAGCTTTTATTGAGAAAAGTTATATCATCGGCATACAATACTGTGTGAGACTTTATAAACAGAGGCAGGTCATTAATTATTAAGAGAACCAATAAAGGTGCGAGCACCGACGCTTGCGGCGCTCCAGACTTAACATGAACCAGATTTGACTCCTCAATGCGAATGCACACAATTTTTTGGCGATTCTCTTGAAAAAATTTATACATATTTATACTGTTGCCATCAAGACCATAGTAAAATAGCTTTTTCAAAATAGTATTAAGCTGTACGCAACCAAAAGCTCCGCTCAGGTCACAAAATGTAACCTGGGCGTAGCCCCTAGCCCCAAACACATCTGGAACTAATTTTACTAGGGAATCCACTACATCAGTTGTGGATTTATCTTTCATAAATGCAAATTGTTTATCACTGATTATATCCAAGCAAACACTAACTTGATGTTACATAATTGTTTCAAAAATTTTGGAAAAAATAGATGTTATGGATATGGACCTATAACTAGCGGGAGACTTCTTTTCACCTTTTTTGTATATTGTCACAACTCCAGAAACTTGCAGTACATCAGGGAACTTACATTCAACTTCGCATTTTCAGGAGCTTTGTTTATTGAACTACTAATTTATTCAATGGACTGCATGCAAAATTTGTTAAATTCTTCTGGAGTTATGGCAATATATTTTTATTTATTATGTGCATTAGAGTTAATTATACTCCAGGCTTTTTTTGCATTTGTTGTTAGACTTTTCAATGTCAAATATGCTATGTAGTTTGGAAGTGTGTCTAAAAACTTATGGTGACTGGGGGCTCATTTGATTTCCTACACTTTTACGACTGAGGTGGCCTTCTTAGTGGGAGTGCTGACGTTTCTGCGCAGGCCACCGCATGGAGTGGCAGTCGTACCACCGGCTGGCGGACATCCACCAATTCCTCGACTTCCTGGCCGCGACGTACCCGCAGCGCTTCAGCGTGCAGACCATCGGCAGCTCGGTGCAGGGCCGGCCGCTCAAGGTGGTGCGCGTCTCTTCCGGCAAACCCGGCGCTCCCGCCATCTGGGTCGACGGAGGTACGTCTACGTCCCTATCCTCAGCTCCCACACTCTCTCTTCCAACTCCTGCCGTCTCCTGGAGTTCTCTGCAATCCAACTCTTATTCCTCACACTTCATAACAAGCTGTTCCTGAAATCGTTTGGTTAGTACACTGGACTCGCGTTCGGGAGGACGACGGTTCAATCCCGCGTCTGGCCATCCTGATTTAGGTTTTCCGTGGTTTCCCTAAATCGCTCCAGGCAAATGCCAGGATGGTTCCTCTGAAAGGGCACGGCCGACTTCCTTCCCCATTCTTCCCTAATCCAATGAGACCGATGACCTCGCTGTTTGGTCTCTTCCCCTAAACAACCCAACCCAACCCGAAATCGTTTCTTTCTTTTTCTCTTTCTCTTTTTCTTAGCGATCGAATCCTATCACTTGTTAAAACACTTTACTCATATTAGGAAGGAACGGCTTTCGAATTCCCGTCAGGTCACCCGCACTCACGTTTTTCGTGGTTTCCACAAATAATATACTATCGGGGCTGTCCGAACTGTTACTCCACCTCTAATCATCCCATCGTCCATGAAACGTTAAAAACTGAGAGTCTTTTCTTCCTTCATCTGTATTTCCTGTCTCTATTTTTTTAAGTCGCAGACACACTACTCGCTGTAAACTTCAGTTCACTTCCATATTTTAATATCCAATTTCTTAACCTGTTATCTTCCATCTATGTACGTAAAAATGAATATTGTGGGTGTGTTTGTTCCATAATAACTCTGAGGCGCCTGGAGTAAGTTCAGCCAGACTTGGCTCACGGAAATGACTAATATGAGTTGTCAGACACCCTGTTGGGTCCCCTATGGGTGGCAGTGCGAACCCTGGGACGGCTGTAGCATTTTCAACCGAACTTCGAATACACAGAACACGTTAATTTGATAATAAATTCTGTGACCGTCAGACTGCGTTATTACGTGCAGGAGTGGGGTGAGGACTGAAATGAGCTAACATGTAAAAATAAGTATGAGTCTGGTTGCTCTTGAAGAAAATTCGAACAATATTGGTACATACATTACTCAGTAACAGGGAATAAATACTGTGGGGCTAAGTGACCGGTAGCACCCACAGGAACAGATTTTTTGGGGTTTAGGGGGTGAAAAGTAAAAGAAAAACTAACTCTTGAAAATCTACAGCGATTTCAACCGAACTCATACTATATATAACCTGTTATCTTTGTTGCTGTTGTTGTTTTCAGTCCTCAGACTAGTCAGATGTAGCTTTCTACTCATGTATCTTTTCTGCATGACTAATGCGCTCTACATTCATTTGAACCAGTTCTCTGTATTTGTGTTTAGTTCTATCCGTGTAATTTGTACCCCCCCCCCCCCCCCCCCACGCGTCTCATCATCGCTAAACTGACTATTCCTTGATGCTTTAAGATGTGTAACACCAACCACTCCCGTCTTTTAGTCAAATTGGGCCATAAAGTTCTTCTTCCCAGTTCGACTCAATGACTACTCATTAATTCTTCGATCTACCCATCTAGTCTTCAGCATTCTTATGCGCTATCACATTTCAAAAGATTCTTATCTCATATTGTCTGAACTGGTTATAATCAACGTGGTGGTGGTAGCAGAAAGTAGGCTGACTGGTGAGGCTCCTGATCTCATTTCACATGTAGGCGACGTGGTTAATGAATAGGAGGGGGGAAGGGGGGATGTAGGAACGGGTCATCATGTAAAAAAAATCAAAAATTGGTATTTGTGTCGAATGCATAATTTTTAGGAACGTCAGCACTAATGACATTTAAAACAGAGTTCAATTGAAAAGAGCGATGTGTCTCTCTATAGTATTTTAAACATGACAGAAATAATTATTTTTACACCTCACATCCCTTTTTTACCTCAACAGGCTCGAGCTACTGGTGCTAGACAGGTATTACATCCATAGCATTCTTTCCTAAATTCTGAATCACATGAGTACAACATTTTGTTGATATTTCTGTAGGGGCTCCAGAGTTATGCTCAAACATACATATGTACATGTAGTTACAAACGTAAGGTATAGACTGGCTGATTATCATGGGCTACCTGGGCACATATTTGCTCATCGCAATTTTTAAGGACATAACTACATGGGAAAACAGGGGCAAAGCGTAAAGCTGGTGTAGACCGTTTCGGGAAGCACTGCCTAGCAGTATCGCGTCTGCACGTCATCTCTTTAAACAACTTCTGCATCTGGTACACCACACGAGTAAATGCTGCGGTTGTTTACCTATGGCGGTAAATTCCTCGTATTTGCATGTCACATGACTAGTATTCATGCTTTTTTCCAGTGAAGCCCACTTGAAAGTGGCTCTACAGCTGAAATTACCACATACTGGCGTAAATAAATACTATTCTCAGCAAATATATTGCCATAGCGTAAATAACGGCATGACCCAAGAAGCGTTTACTGACTGGAACCAAAACTGAAAGGTCTATAGTTTATGAAGTTGATCTCACCTTTATTTATTCGACTAGCAGCAAAAAGACGTAGATAATACCCGATGCGTAACAGGAAATAAACGAATATCAAATCAAGTATTTTATCTCTTGATGTCCCTCAGGGTTTTATTAATTGACCACTTTTTTGCCAGCTGTGTGTAGCTATTGCCTCACTCTTTGACCTGATGCCCAAAAATGTTTTGCTGGTATTTCATCAACCCTGGGTCAGGTGTTGATGGTAAGTGCTGGTATGGTACATTTTCTTGCGTGAGTAGATCTCGCCAGTATTGGTGACATACTTTCGAAACACTATCTAAACATTTCTGCTCCATAGGACCCACGACTTCCGCGAGGAGTGCTAGCTGATTCCTTGGTTTTGTGACCACGATATTAGTCCACATTCAGGTCTTTCAGTTAATCACACTGGGGCAAAATGCAGCCATATTCCTCTGCCATGCCCTGCTCTCCTTAGTGGCGTCCTCTGCAAAGTGGTGCTAGTTTCCAGGACTATCATATATTTATTTAGAACAGCTGGTGCAACACGCCTGCCTTATTGAAAGGTCATTAATCCCCACACCAGCATAGTGGCTCCCGACTAAAACTCACTTAGGATTACTCGAGGATTGGACCGTCTGCTCTACATCTACATCTACATGATTACTCTGCCATTCACATTTAAGTACTTGGCGGAGGGTTCATCGAACCACAATAATACTATCTCTCTACCATTCCACTCCCGAACAGCGCACGGGGAAAACGAACACCTAAACCTTTCTGATCGAGCTCTGATTTCTCTATTTTATTTTGGTGATCGTTCCTACCTATGTAGGTTGCGCTCACCAAAATATTTTCGTATTCGGAAGAGAAAGTTGATGACTGAAATTTCGTAAATAGATCTCACCACGACGAAAAATGTCTTTGCTTTAATGACTTCCATCCCAACTCGCGTATCATATCTGCCACACTCTCTCCCCTATTACGTGATAATACAAAACGAGCTGCCCTTTTTTGCACCCTTTCGATGTCCTCCGTCAATCCCACCTGGTAAGGATCCCACACCGCGCAGCAATATTCTAACAGAGGACGAACGAGTGTAGTGTAAGCTGTCTCTTTAGTGGACTTGTTGCATCTTCTAAGTGTCCTGCCAATGAAACGCAACCTTTGGCTCGCCTTCCCCACAATATTATCTGTGTGGTCTTTCCAACTGAAGTTGTTCGTAATTTTAACACCCAGGTACTCAGTTGAATTGACAGCCTTGAGAATTGTACTATTTATCGAGTAATCGAATTCCAACGGATTTCTTTTGGAACTCACGTGTATCACCTCACACTTTTCGTTATTTAGCGTCAACTGCCACCTGCCACACCATACAGCAATCTTTTCTAAATCGCTTTACAACTGATACTGGTCTTCGGATGACCTTAGTAGACGGTAAATTACAGCATCATCTGCGAACAACCTAAGAAAACTGCTCAGGTTGTCACCCAGGTCATTTATATAGATCAGGAACAGCAGAGGTACCAGGACGCTTCCCTGGGGAACACCTGATATCACTTCAGTTTTACTCGATGATTTGCCGTCTATTACTACGAACTACGACCTTCCTGACAGGAAATCACGAATCAAGTCGCACAACTGAGACGATACCCCATAGGCCCGCAGCTTGATCAGAAGTCGCTTGTGAGGAACGGTGCTCTAGATTGGATAAAGCACCAACTTCCACATCGGCATCGGCCATGTGTGCCAAGTCGACCGAGTGAAGCGGGGGGGGGGGGGGGGGCTGCATTTTACAAACATCGGCATGTTCCACTAGGTTTCACTCCTGGACCACTTTATTTCTCAACTGTGTGTAGTTACTGCCTCTCTCTTTTGCTCCGCACCGAATAAGAGTTGCATTGAATCTGTTTGTGATGTACGTGTCACTACGACAGGTATCCACGCACGCGAGTGGATCTCGCCGGCGTCGGTGACGTATTTCCTGAACACGCTGGTGGACCAGCCAGAGGCGCTGGGAGCGGCGGGCTCTTCCGTGGACTGGTTCGTGCTGCCCGTCGTCAACCCGGACGGCTACGAATTCTCTCACTCGTCGGACCGGCTGTGGCGCAAGAACCGCGGCGGCAGCGGCAGCGGGCGGTGCGCGGGGATCGACCTCAACCGCAACTTCGGCTACCGGTGGGGCGGCCAGGGCGCCAGCAGGCGGCCCTGCGACGAGACGTACGCCGGGCCCTCCAAGTTCTCCGAGCCCGAGACCTCCGCCATCCGTAACTTCGTGTCCGCAAACCGCAACATAAAGGTACAATGGCCAGCTGTCTGACGTACACTAACATTTCACTGTGGGAACCACAGTATTCTCAAAGCTGAACTAGGTTTTAAGGAATTTATGGAGCAGCCAACCAATGGACGATGTCATACCCAACCAGCAGAATGTCGAAAGTTGTAGTTAGTACTTCAATCATTGTAATCAGGGGAGCATATTCCGTCGGGGTGGGGGGGTAGGGGGGGGGGGATTACGTTTGGGGTTCCACAAGGTTCGGTCTTAGATCCACTAGTTTCTGATGTATGTAAACGATTTGCTGTATAATATACAGCAAGCAGAATTAGCTCGTTTAGCAGATGACACTAGTATTGTAACCCATCCAAGCGTACATACAGCAACAGAAGAAATGGTAAACAAAGGTCTTAAAAGTACTCGTATCATTGACTGGTTTTCTGCGAGTGGGCTCAGCCTCCATTTTAAAAAGGCACAACATATTTAGTTCTGGACATCGAGGGTTACTGCACGAGTGATAAGTGTAATACATCGTGAGAAAATAATAAACAGGGTGGAAACTTCAAAATTCTTATGTGTTCATACTGATGAGAAATTAAACTGCAAAAAGCACATTTTCGAACTCCTAAAACAACTTTGCATATAGACATTTTTGTACATAGAATCGTTGCAAAACTTGGAGAGAAACAAATCAGTAATTTGATATATTTTGCGTATGTTCATTCAATAATGTCAAATACAATAATATACTGGGTTAACTTATCTTTAAGGAAAGAAGTCGTCGTTGCTCAAGAACTTGCTGTAACAATAATACACAATCCAAAAAAAAGTTTTTCATCACCTCGATTGCGAGAGTTCCGGAAACTGTACAGAAAATTGGAATAGAGATCAACATGAACATCATTTCCGCCCTTTTTATTGCTCGTCAAAACCACACATTGCATGTTGTATCACCATACAGCTAGACCTTCAGAGGTGGTGGTCCGGACTGCTGTAAACAGCGGTACTTCTAATACCCAGCAGCACGTCCTCTTGCCTTGATGCAGGCCTGTATCCATCATCGCATACTATCCACAAGTTCATCAACGCACTGTTGATCCAGATTGTCCCACTCCTCAACAGTGATTTGGCGTAGATCCCTCAGAGTGGTTGCTGGGTCATGTAGTCCATAAACAGCCCCTTTCAATCTATCCCTCGTATGAAATTTTCACTCTACAGCGGAGTGTGCGCTGATATGAAACTTCCTGGCAGATTAAAACTGTGTACCGGACAGAGACTCGAACTCGGGACCTTTGCCATTCGCGGGCAAGTGCTCTACCAACTGAGCCACCCAAGCACGACTCATGCCCCGTCTTCACAGCCTTACTTCTGCCAGTACCTCGTCAGGAGAGCTAGTTTTGCAAGGTTCGCAGGAGAGCTTCTGTAAAGTTTGGAAGGTAGGAGACGAGGTACTGGCAGAAGTAAAGCTGTGAGGACGGGGCGTGAGTCGTACTTGGGTGGCTCAGTTGGTAGAGCACTTGCCCGCGAAAGGCAAAGGTCCCGAGTTCGAGTCTCGGTCCGGCACACAATTTTAATCTGCCAGGAAGTTTCATATCCCTGGTATGTTTGATAGGGTTCATGACTGGAGAACATGCTGGCCACTCTAGTCGAGCGATGTCGTTATCCTGAAGGAAGTCATTCACAAGATGTGCACGGTGGAGGCGCGAATTGTCGTCCATGAAGACGAATGCCTCGCACATATGCTGCCGATATGGTTGCACTATCGGTCGGAGGATGGCATTCAAGTATCGTACAGCCGTTACGGCGCCTTCCATGACCACCAGCGGCATACTTCGGCCCCACATAATGCTACGTCAAAACATCAGGGAACCTCCACCTTGCTCCACTCATTGGACAGTGTGTCTATGGCGTTCAGCCTGACTAGGTTGCTTCCAAACACGTCCCCGACGGTTGTCTGGTTGAAGGCATATGCGACGATCATCGGTGAAGAGAACGTGATGCCAATCCTGGGCGGTCCATTCGGAATGTTGTTGGGCCCATCTGTACAGTGATGCATGGTGTCGTGGTTGCAAAGATGGACCTCGCCATGGTCGTCGGGATTGAAGTTGCACATCATGCAGCCTATTGCACACAGTTTGAGTCGTAGCACGACGTCCTGTGGCTGCACGGAAAGCATTATTCAACATGGTGGCGTTGCTGTCAAGGTGCATCCGAGCCATAATACGTAGGTAGCGGTCATCCACTGCAGTAGTAGCCCTTGGGCGGCCTGAACGAGGCATGTCATCGACAGTTCCTGTCTCTCTGTATCTCCTCCATGCCCGAGGAACATCGCTTTGGTACACTTCGAGATGCCTGCACACTTCCCTTATTGAGAACCCTTCCTGGTACAAAGTAACAAAGCCGACGCGATCGAACGGCGGTGTCGACCGTCTAGGCATGTTGAACTACAGAGAACAAGAGCCGTGTAACTCCTTCCTGGGGGAGTTACTGGTACTGATTGGCTGTCGTACCATCTACGTCTAATAGGCGCTGGTCATGCATGGTTGTTTACATCTTTGGGTGGGTTTAGTGACATCTCTGAACAGTCAAAGGTACTGTGTCTGTGATACAATATCCACAGTCAACGTCTATCTTCAGGAGTTCTAGGAACCGTGTTGATGCAAAACTTTTTTTGATGTTTGTATATGGAGCTCACCCACGATCAGCTTGTACACATCTGTTTAAGCAGTTAGTCATACTGACTACTGTTCACAGTATATTTTTTCTTTCATGAAATTTTTGGAAGCAATTCAATGCAGTTCAAAAGGAAGAGTGACGTACGTAATTACAATACCAGAAGTAAAAGTGATATTCAATAGGCCACGTTAAGGTTGTCTTTAGCCAAAAAAGTTGTTCACAGTGCTGCAACCAAAGATTTTGATTATTTATCCAGTGATGTAAAATGTCTGACAGAAAGCTAAGTAAAATTTGAAAGTCATCTGAAGAAGTTTCTTTGGATAACTCCTTCTGTTCTGCTAAGTAATTTCTGTTATTTTAATGTGCAAAACGTGAGGTTTGGTATTACTAACTTACATCTCTATGTCTTACAAAAATTTTAAAAATAAAAAAAGAGCTTGTAAATGCTCAGTATGTAGGCGTATTTACAAAACAGTTTGTGATGTGAATATAAAACGACTTTTTCCACATGATTACAGTTTATCGTGCACATGACCCATGGAAGATGGAACTATCGTAGGGAGGGTTTACTGTACGGCTTGTCGTCTCACGAGCAAGTAAAGCAGTGATCAATTCGTACACTGATTTGACCAGCACAGTGCTTTACAGGGTACGGTCCTGCTTGAGCTGGTATGCCGCTGCCTTGCTCCGACATCTGAACTGACTCACTGAGCCGGTTACTGGTGGCCAAATGGGCATTCTTCACATCAACAAACACTGCCACAGGCGAAAGACATGAGATTTTACGGATAAAAATTGTAGTATTGCACACGGATTGCACCAGAGACCTTTTGATTTGTAGTTTGCCATTTTACCACTGAGCCAAAGGAATAAACATGTCACTGATTGAGAAATTTTTATAAAATCCTTCACAGTATTCGCCCGGAAAGCAAATGATTGCCAATGAGGTGGGAATAATTCATCGTCGTCGTCGTCACTCACATTGGTGCTGGTCATCTGCTTGTTCCGTCTTAACAAAGTTTATGTCCGCCGTTCCCACGGTCAACCCATGTCTCTCCTTCCAGTTGCGCTGTACTTCAGGAATTCCTGAGTGGGCTTACATTTCTCATGTTGTTTACATCTGTGTCTGTATTCAGTGAGCTCCTTCTTAATACCATTTACATTCAACTGATTCTGGAAGTTTTCGTTTTTGATTAAATGTCTTCTTGTGCAGCTCTTCAATATTATTGAGAATCTCATCTACGCTGTTTGTATTTTGTTGTCTTTTTTTTTCAACTGTCGGTTTTATATCGCCGTACTTTTATACAATTCCATTTTTGCATTTTTTTGCCACTTGTATTTAAGAGTTCTGTTTATTGTTCCAAATAATGCAAGAAATTTTTTGCAGATTTTCACCTATAGATCTAAGATTGTATTCTGTAAATATTTTATAACCTGCAAATAGTAAATGGCTATAATGTACAGATATATATTATCTGAAGTTAAATTGAACTAAAAAGTTGAAAGTTGTGATACAATTATCGTTAAACTACCCTCACTTTTACAGACGGTCCCCCTTTTTGCAGGAACGCAATTTTTGTTTTGTTTAATACCCAAACACATCTCATTTATTCTCAGTAGGTCTTTTCCCTTTGTTTTTCCTTTTTTTATGTTATGTATGCCCTGTGACTGCTGACAGAAATCACTCTCTGGCGTAAGTTAATACACCATGTCACCATTGCTGTAGCTGACCTGTCGTTACCTGTTCTTGGTCCTCATTTCCCTGCTAAATGTGATTTTGTTGTTGCTTTTATATTCAAAATGACTTCTTCTGCTGCTCGTTGGTGAGTTCTAAGTATTGTTATGTTGCTGTAGCTTAGACAAACGTTTCACTGTGCTATTTACGTTTCTCATGCGTCCTTGGCAGTCAGTGTCTGGGCCACAGCAAGATAAGTTGCAGAATCCACCAATGAGCAGGAGAAAACGTCTTTTAAAAAAACGACAAGACAATCACATTTGGCAGGCAAATAAAAACCAAGTGCAGTTAACGACAGGTGAGTTACAGCAATGATGACATGGTGTATTAATTTAGATGTGAGAGTAATTCCTGTCGGTAGCCACATGGCACACGTAACGTAAAAATGGAACCTTCGTATCATTCTCACTAAACCTCTAGGACTCAGTTCTTGCAACATGTCTGCATTACACTTGTTAAGAAACAACAGAGAAAAGGCAAAAAATTAATAGTCCTGTAGCTAACTCGTTAATGCACGAAAAATCCTGGTCACTGTCTTTCAATTTCTGGCTTCTTCTGAACCGCTCTCAGCGTTAATCTATTCTTTGGACGACACACTGCTTCGACGCCGCGTTGGATATGATGTTTTCGTACCTTTTCTGCCCGAATACATTTTCTTACTACTTATTCTTCGTCGAAAGACAAAACTGTATACTGTAAGATCACAAATAAACTATGAAAAGTCAATACTGCACACAAAAATCAAGATTAGATGCAAAAGAATTGTCTTTTTCGTACACGTACTGACAGTATGTCAGTATGTAGTCGAATTAAATCGGGTGATGCTGAGGGAATTAGATTAGGAAATGAGATGCTTAAAGTAGTAAAGGAGTTTTGCTATTTGGGGAGCAAAATAACTGATGATGGTCGAAGTAGAGAGGATATAAAATGTAGACTGGCAATGGCAAGGAAAGCGTTTCTGAAGAAGAGAAATTTGTTAACATCGAGTATAGATCCAAGTGTCAGGAAGTCATTTCTGAAAGTATTTGTATGGAGTGTAGCCATGTATGGAAGTGAAACATGGACGTTAACTAGTCTGGACAAGAAGAGAATAAAAGCTTTCGAAATGTGGTGCTACAGAAGAATACTGAAGATTATATGGGTAGATCATATAACTAATGAGGAGGTACTGAATAGGATTTGGGAGAAGAGAAATTTGTGGCACAACTTGACTAGAAGAAGGGATCGGTTGGTAGGACATGTTCTGAGGCATCAAGGGATCACCAATTTAGTATTGGAGGGCAGCGTGGAGGGTAAAAATCGTAGAGGAAGACCAAGAGATGAATACACTAAACAGATTCAGAACGATGTAGGTTGCGGTTGGTACTGGGAGATGAAGAAGCTTGCACAGGGTAGAGTAGCATGGAGAGCTACATCAAACGAGTCTCAGGACTGAAGACCACAACAACAACACTGACACTTGCGAAGTCAGGCTAACGTATTGCTGTTTTGAAATGCTTCTTATTATACTCAGACACTACAGTGGGTATCGAATGGCATAGGTACGCCGTTTCGTATCTTCCGAGGCACTAGAAGAGGAATTCGGAATTCCACAGAACATTATTTTTTTTCCAGGGATTAGACTTTTTGCCTCATATTTTAGAAGGTTCAAATCATCTTTTAAGCCAATAAAATGATTTTTTTTTTAAATTCTACAGCGGTGTTAACCCTTAAGTAGGAGAGAGTAGGGTGGTGCAAGGTACTTGAGCCGTTGGTGTCGCCCGAGTCGGTTGCAGATGGAAGCCCTGTGGTGACGGCTGCGCCGGTTTGTCTGCCGGCAGGCGTACGTGTCGTTCCACAGCTACGGGCAGTACGTGCTGTACCCGTGGGGCTACGCGGCGGTGGTGCCGCCGGACCACGAGGAGCTGAAGCGCGTGGGCCAGCGCATAGCGTCCGCCATCGCGCGCGGGGGTGGCGGCTCCTACACTGTGGGGCCGGCGGGGGCCACGCTCTACCCCGCCTCTGGTAAGTAGTAGGCTGGGCTGCAGTCGAGCTGCTATCTACCTAACTGCCGTTTCTCAACAATAACGCGACTACACAAACAGTTTTTTTTTGTCTTGTTTCACAAATTTTGTTATTAATGTTACTGCACAACCTAGGTTTCGGGTCATAAGCTCATTTTCAAGTAAATTACTGATTCCCAAAGATGATAATGCACAGATAAGCATGATGATAAGACAAAGATAAGGTATCGATCCACAGCTTAATGTAAAATTATGTCAATGACCATTCTTTAAAAAATTACAAATGTAACTACACAATTCAGCAATTACACTAACGTGACTAGTCCTGTCACAGCCTTCTCTTCTTTATCGTTCCCGACTGGCGTGCCGGCTCTTGACTTAAATCCGTAACACTCGGCCGTCAAGTGAAGACCGTCGGCCGCAGCGTTGCCCGTGTTAGAGGTAATGCCTGTAATTTGGTATACTCGGCACACTTTTGACACTGTAGATCTCGGAATATTGAATTCCGTTACGCTTTCCGAAATGGAATGTCCCATGCGTCTAGCTCCAACTACCTTTCCGCATTCACAATCTGTTAATTCCTGTTGCGTGGCCAAGGCTTTTTACATGTATCACCTGAGTGCAAATGACAGCTCCGCCAACTCGTCAACGCACTGCCTTCTATACATTGTTACGCTTTAGTATCGCCATCTACACATTTAAATATCGCTATACCATGACTTTTGCTACTCGTATCTAGCTCCCAGCAGAATAACTCGAAAAATAAGCTTCACACGAAAAAAAATGTGTAGAATCCACCGCGCGACCGTGGCGCTGGGCGCGGACGGCGGAGGGAGCGCGCCGCGGGCGGAGGGTATTTAAATCGGCCGCCGCCGCGACCGAACCCAGTTCCCTCTGAGCAGCCATAGCGTACGGATCTCCGTGCCGGCACGTTCACAGGAGCTAAGTCCGTCAGTTCACCTGATGATGGCGACATGTATGATCGCCGAAATATTGTGCCCGTTGGACACTGCAGACCGACAGTACACCCGTGGATATTTTGATTACAATCCAAAGTTGATTATTTTCGAGGGGGGCAGGAGGCAACTTTTAAATTTCAAATGAGAACCTCCATTTTTTATTGCAGAATCAGATTCTACATAAAAAACTACGTACATTTTCTCTTAAACATTTGTTATGATTCTTGGTAGTTGGCGCTGTAATTCAAGAAAATCCGTGTTCTCATTTTTGCGTGAAAAATGGTTACTGATAAATAAAAAACGAGCTCACTCGTTAGTAAGTAGGATGTTTGGTTAGTTAGTTAGCTAGTCAGATGATATGTTTGATAATTAAAAGTTGTGTGGCCTCATGACCACGAAACAAACAAAACTTATTCGAATCTGCGGGAAAAATTAATATTTGGGTCAACATTCGTAAAACTCTAATTCCTCTCTCTCAAACCCCACCCTACGGGGAGAGAGGGAGAGTTTTAGTTTTAGCGAATCAAAATTTACTAAGTAAATAAGTATTTTTTATTTATCCGTAACCATTTCCCAAGCAAAAATGAGAAAAAGGATTTTCTTGAATTACAGCGCCAACTACCAAGAATCAAAACAAATGTTTAAGACAAAATGTACGTAGTTTTTTTTATGTAGAATCTGATTCTGCAATAAAAAATGGGACTTCCCATTTGAAATTTTAAAGTTGCCTCCCGCCCCATCCCCAGGGGCTGGGGTGGCGGGCTAATTTTAGTCCCAGCAGATGTCCCCCTCGAAAATAATCAACTTTGGATTCTACACATTTTTTCTTGTGAAGCTTATTTTTCGAGTTATTCTGGTTTGTCAACTCAAAGTTTACACTCTGTATATGCGAAAAAAATCATGATCACACTTCAGAATAGCTCCCCAAGTGTTCTACAAAAAAAAACCGAAGGCCATTTTCTTGTGAAGATAATAGTTTAAGAGAGAATTGCAAGAATGAAGGACCCATTTTCACTACATAAAAAAAACTCGTACAAGAGTTGTGATTACAGTTCTGGATAGCACCCCAAGAGCTTTATCGGAAGTGGTCAGTTAAATAAACTCTTACCCGAACGCGGAAAATTTTGTCCTAAAGTAGCAGGGTGTTATGATCTCCAACTGGTTACCCATTTGCGAAACATTTCGTCATCTTCTTTAAGTCTGTCAGTTAAAGTAAAATTGTGGCAGTAGTGTTTTTAATGATTTGGAACATACATTTACTTTGAAATGTGAAGCATTCTAGAATCTGAAGTACTATGGAGATGCTGTGGTAAGAATTCGCGACGGTCTTTTAATTTATGCACTGGACGTAGTGGAATCTTATTTTCAAGTTTGTAAGACAATGACGACCAAACACCAGCTCCAGAATATTTGTTAAACAGAAGAATATCATGTAATTCTGTTAAAAGAAAAGGAGAAGATTTGCATGACATGTTCTCAAAGCTTATTTGTAAAGAAGTACTAATAAACAAAGAACAAAGGAGACCTTAACTAAGGAAGTAAGGACTGTACGCAGCAATACTACTCACGGTCGTTTTGACAGTATGCTTATGCTCGTTGAGTCGTAGCTCTAGTGTAGCTCATATTTATGAACCATAACAACCATAAAAATGTACAATCAGCCAGAACTGAAATGTCTTCTCGGCTTGGAATAATTTAGAGTGATCGATGATGGAGGGATTCTCTTCATTCCGACTCGTTCTGTGTTGCAAAAACCATCACATGCCGTGGTCAACACCCAATTGTGGTCATAATTTATTCCGGCGAAATTCTGCAGACCTATTCAAATTTTGTACAGAGAACTTAGAACTACCGGGTGAAAATATCAGCATACTTGCGGCAAGAAGTCACGCTGTCTTACAAGGGAATGATCCAGTCCGATATGTCGAAACCTACACTAAAATTTTTCACACAGGAGAAATACACCGAAAAAAATGCGATTTCAACATTTTAGCTGCTATGGTGCACTGCAAGTATTTTTTAAAAATGTTACTCGTATTTGCTGCACGAAGAGCCACCGTTTTGTACCGTCCTTTCTGCCTAGGTCGCGAATTGGCCAGTAAGCCGTGACAAGAGAACATAGCGTTGTGTAGCGCGAAGTCCGAAGTCCACCCATACGCTAATTTTAAGCATTTAAGCCGCACAAAAAATTCCTCAAATCTTTCATTTTTTGAATAACTTGCAGTCTACCTCCACAACTAAACTTTTGTAGATTTAATTGTTACACAAGTGACTAGCAGAAGAAAGAAACTCAAGGTAGTGTATGATGTTACATTACTGAATACTTACATCAATCGGGTTTTAATTTGTTGGCATGAAATACTTTATAAGAAGTCCCGTAGCACAGTTCGTACAATAATAATTTAACAATGTACATTTTAGTAACAATGAAATAGTTCCTTGCTTAGTCCCAGTAGTCCTCACAAAAATGCGAAGTGGCTATTGGATGACGAAAACAAACATTTTTCAACACCAGGCATACCTGACAAAAGAAAAATTAATGCCTTCAGGCACTTCACAGTGATTGATATTTTTATTTAGACAGAACTAGAATGGAGTAACAAATAGTCACGGCTGTTGTTCTGCATACTGTGCTGCGTACCAGGCGTACTTGACCAAATCCGTAAAATGTAGTGATGCAAACCGACAGTGCACAAATGTCTGAAGTTTAACAACACCGATCCGCTGATAAACCTGAAATGACAAAGGGCTACCGGAAATTATAATGTTCGACAATTTATTGAAAAATGCTTAACACCATCGAAAAATTTGTTAATTGAGGAGCTAAACCTCATTATTAGTTCCCGGTGGAATCAGAAATATATTAACAGTATTTTCGTCATCCTCCTAAAGACAGAGGTGTTATTATGTCCATGCCACGAGTCGAACAAAAGCAATGAATTATTTTCTGCAACTGGTAAGGAGACGTTTCGGATGTAAATCGGAAACTTATTCTCTCCCATTTTTCCAGATTTTTCTACATCGATTACAAGATTTTTGCAATTAACAGTCATTTTTTGAAATTTTTGGTTTCAATTTGTCTTGCTGTTCCTGAAGACAGGTGTAAAATTTTGGAAACAATAATGCACTGATACTTATCACTGGCATTATTCTATACAACTATATACAATCATCGATATGATTCTTTGACTGTAAAGCGACTGTCTTTTTTTGTTCGAAATACTGAAGTGCAGCTAGTACAGTTGTTGAACGAAACCTAACTGATTGCTTCATATACAGCATTTTAGGGGATAACAAGAAGCCGGCCTGAGTGGCCGTGCGGTTCTAGGCGCTACAGTCTGGAGCCGAGTGACCGCTACGGTCGCAGGTTCGAATCCTGCCTCGGGCATGGATGTGCGTGATGTCCTTAGGTTAGTTAGGTTTAATTAGTTCTAAGTTCTAGGCGACTGATGACCTCAGAAGTTAAGTCGCATAGTGCTCAGAGCCATTTGAACCATTATTTTGATAACAAGAAGCTTAGTCTTCAGGTCAGCTACGAATTTCTGTATAGGATTACCTTTTAGTGACATTCCCCCACACGTTTACATGAAGTAAACTTCGTAATTTTGTGACTTCCTTTCCCGTTTTATTTCCTGAATCTATTTAAGTAGGTCTAAGACGCCTGGAAATCAGTAATGTTCACTTCACTTCCAGTTAATAGCGTTCAGAATGTCCACCAGTAAAAGAAGTTTCATTCTGGGGCATCTTTCGTAGTTCGTATATATCTTTCTTCCATTTATACATTTCACTTTCAGATTTTTCGAAACGAAATTGGCTTTGCACGCTGCTTAGGGTTCAGCGTTCCATCATTCCTTCGTTTAACTAAAACATTTACAACCTTTATTTGTCGCTGAAAGTTATTACTTTGACGTTTTCTTTGAGCCAGGAAGGTACTGTATTTTTGCTCTGTGCTTTAATCTGCATAACAATCATTGTTCGAACCACAATTAATGGAATCGGCAAAATTATTTCCTGTTTCTTCTAATGTTTCCACATTTTCTAATGCAATGTCAATATCATTTGAAAGACTGTCCAAGAAATTAACTAATAAACAACACATATGTAGGTGTCCAGGAGGCGTAAGTGATTTCGACTGCATACCACGTTCTTCACATTTCATCTTAACAACGCTGAAAACATTAATTGGATTGAACATTGCTGTGAAACTCTGGAACCTGCACAAAGTCAGATGCTGTTAGTAAGCTTATACGAAGAAATCCAAAGAAAATTAATACAGTTTTATCTCCATTGTGAATACTTATTAATATCGCAAAGGCAAGAGCGAATTGTTATAGATATTAAAAATAAGTTGCAAATTCGAGCAAATAGTAATTGTGAACAGTTGCGTTAGAGAAACTGTCGACGGAAACTGGAATTCACTTTACAAATTACAACCGCATAGTGCCGTGTTACCTGTTTACTGATGCACCCTCAACCGAGGCACCTTCCGTGTTGCAAGTGCTCTGTCTGGCGTGTTTCCGGGGTCCCCTACAATGCCGCCAACCCGCAACGTAGCACCGCTATGCGGGTCATCGCTCCAGCTCCGCAGGCGCACCGGCAATAGCCGAACTTCGCCTGACCTGCGGAAAGCTGGCTAATTCAAAAGGCGCGCGCAAGAGCTGTAGAGGCCGCCACATCTGAGGACCTTTCGCAGCATCCGCCGCGCCGGTTTCCTCAGCCAATACGAGCCTACGTAGCTAGACCAACAGCTACTGCGCATGTCTAAGAAGATGGTCGTTTTCATCTGCAAGAAAACTTTTCAGAGGATAGTCTCATGCAAAGACCTATTTTTGTTGTTTTTCAAGAAGAATTTTTCTTATTTGTTTTGAACTGCTCAGAGAGCACAGAAGTTACGTTTGTGACACTGATTGTGTCAATAAACTGATTTGTGAGTGTAATCACCGAATTACTCTGAAAGTGCCCCGAACTGGGGCACTTCACTGTCTGCTGCAGCTGCAATAGGTGTCTACATTTCTCTAGTGGCTTGGCGCGCCGAGAAATTGGCAATTTTCAATAGTTTAAAAAAAATACTTGCATTGTGTTTGAGCAGCTAAAATTTTGGCTTAGTGTTTCCTTAGATGTATTCTTCAAGTATATAAAAAAAAATTCCGCGCAGGTTTTGACGTGTCGGCCTGGACCGTTGCCCTGTTACTCTATTTATTGCTCCATATATTTACTCAGAAACTTTAATGAATGGACACGGATTAATTGTCTATAATTACTGCTACACTTTTCTCTTTAAACTGCACTTTTGATCCCTGTACTGAATAGCAGAACGGGCTGTTAACATAATGAGCCTTTAGAGACCAAGAACTGGGCAACTCAACACCAGGAGAGCTGCAGCGGTTGCCAGGGAAGTCCAGTTTAGAACTTTTGGAAGAGGATTTTCAATTTCGGCATTCGCCTTACAACGATGGAAAACACCCCGAAAACCTTTGCCAGAACTGGGCAATAGGAATTATTTTTATGTGAATTCTTGGCCAATATGCCCCAGACGAAAAATTAGTCATTGTCTGTTTCTACACATGTGAAATGAGTGTAAATAAGGGTCGCTATTCTTTCACCTGACACTCTGGGTTAGACTCCCCACTATTCAGAAGACAATAATTACATGTCCTAAAGCTATCCAACTACTTTCAGAAAGGTTTCGAGATCTGACCACTGGAGTGGAACTTGTTCACTGCTAACGTTTCATACACAGCCTCCAACTGGCTACTACCAAATTCCGCCGATAAGCTACACAAAAAAACAGGAAAACAGTTAAATATAGGTCAAGAGGTCAAGAGACACCCTAAAACACGGTATGGAAGCAAATGAAATATATTTCCATCAATTAAATCTCGCCACACTCTGCATCGTTCACTGAATACTGTCTCCAGCTAGCTAACAGGTCCACGCTCTGATATAAGATGCCGCTTTCTATAGAGCACTTGCAAGGTCACTAAGGCAACGTTTGCCGAGAAAACTGAGAAGGACTAAACTGAATGCCACGCCACTGGCACCCACGAAACGCACTTCCGATTCATGTAGTCTTTATTTGAAACTAACCTCGTTGATAATGCTGTGACATCAACTACAGACATCAGTGAAACACTTTAAGTCACAAACTCTGCTCTACAGGGTTCACGGTGTACTATCCGAGGACTGCTTGCCGACTCCCGGTTTCACAAGCTCCAAGCAAGCTCCGCGAGATTATTTTAACATTCAGACCTTTCAGACAAAGGGTCTCCAGAGCAGAAGGAAGTCATTTCAATTGGCCGTTTCCTGCTAACCCTCATAGCACCTGCTGTAAGCTACTGCTTCCTTCCAGCGTTCTGAGAAGTTTCTTTCCAACAGGTGTTGTCAAGCAGCCGCCATTGTGGAAAATCAGAACCCCTTGAGCCAGCTATGCAGGCTCCGACGAGAATCTGTTTACTAGGATTACGGAAACACCAGCGTATCATTTGTAGGGTACAAAAAGCTTCCCCTCTTCCCCCCTCCTCCTCACAGATACCTGAAATAGGGGAGGAGAGACGATTTTTAATTTCTCGCTAACACAACTGGCACAGTTCCATCAACTTGAATCTATTTTGATTGACTTTTCATTTTTCATACTGTGCTGTGACTGGCCGGCTGGTGTGGCCGAGAGATTCTAGGCACTTCAGTCTGGAACCGCGCGACCGCTACGGTCGCAGGTTCGAGTCCTGCCTCGAACCGAGCGAGGTGGCGCAGTGGTTAGACACTGGACTCGCATTCGGAAGGACGACGGTTCAATCCCGCGTCCGGCCATCCTGATTTAGGTTTTCCGTGATTTCCCTAAATCAGTCCAGGCAAATGCCGGGATGGTTCCTCTGAAAGGGCACGGCCGACTTCCTTCCCCATCCTTCCCTAATCCGATGAGACCGATGACCACGCTGTCTGGTCTCCTTCCCCAAAAACCAACCAACCAACCAACCTGCCTCGAGCATGGATGTGTATGATGTCCTTAGGTTAGTTAGTTTTAAGTAGTTCTAAGTTCTAGGGGATTGATGACCTCAGATGTTAAGTCCCATAATGCTCAGAGATGTCTTTTTGTGCTATGACTGGCTGGAAGTATGATGTTCAAGACAGGGTGAGGAGGACACGTCTTTTACTTTCGACAAACATAATTGGCGTGACTGGCTTGAGATAAGGAAGGGGATGGGGGCATATCTTCATACTGATAAGGATGATGACATCACTTATAAGATTGATGATGTCACTGATAAAGATGGTGACGTCACTAGGCCAATTTCCTCGGTGTGCCAAAATGTCCAGCGTAATCAAAGTGACCTGGATAGCTGGTAGACATACTACTCAATAACATTCGTGAAACAGACTGGTCCGCCCAGAGCCCCTACTTGAAACCGGTGGAACACCTTCGGGGTGAGTTAGAACATCACCTTCATTCCAGACCCCAGTGTCTAACATGACTACCGGGCATGGATGTTTGTGATGTCCTTAGGTTAGTTAGGTTTAACTAGTTCTAAGTTCTAGGGGACTAATGACCTCAGCAGTTGAGTCCCATAGTGCTCAGAGCCATTCTAACATGACTACCTTCTTTGATTTCGGCTTATGAGGAAGAAAGGCCTGCGTTTCCTCCACAGAGATTCAGATACCTCACTGAAACTGTCCCCAAAAGAGATCAAGGCGTCACACCTCATATTAATGTCCACTAGTAGTAATGAGAAGAAGCAGAAATGAGAACAGCGAGAAAGTTAACATCAGGATTGATGGTCACGAAGTAGATGAAGTTAAAGAATTCTGCTACCTAGGCACTAAAATAACCAATGACGGACATAGCAAGGAGGACATCAAAAGCAGACCAGCACTGAAAAAAGGGCCTTCCTGGCCAAGAGAAGTCTACTAGTGTGAAACATAGCCCTTAATTTGAGGAAGAAATTTCTGAGAATGTACGTCTGGAGCACAGAATTGTATGATGGTGAAACATGGACTATGGTAAAGTCGGAACAGAAGAGAAATGAAGCATTTGAGATGTAGTGCTACAGACGAATGATGAAAATTAGGTGGACTGATAAGGAATGAGTATGTTCTGTGCAGGATCAGAGAGGAAAGGAATATGTGGAAAACACTGATAAGGAAAAGGGACAGGATGATAGGACATCTGTTAAGATATCAGCGACTGATTGCCATGGTAGTAGAGGGAGCTGTAAAGAACAGAAACTGCAGAGGAAGTCAGAGATTTTAATGCATGCAGCAAATAATTCCGAGCGTAGGTTGCAAGTGCTACTCTGAGATGAAGAGGTTGTACAGGAGAGGAATTCGTGGCGGGCCGCATCAAATCAGTCAGAAGACTGATGACTCAAAAAAAAAAAAAAAAAAAGTAGGTACGCTGATCTGATACTTTTGATCAGATAATGAATAACAATATAATGAAACATACGTTCAGATAGGTGTATTATTTGAGGATACTTATTTGGTACCACTAAATATCACGAATATAACAAAATAATGGAAAAGATATTGATATAGACTTGCTAGAGCTATGTCCTTTAACTTCGCAGTTTGCTAGTCTTGCGGGACTGTCCGTGTGCGCGAAAGTTTCTCTGTAAATGAAAATACAGGGTTATTCTAAATGATGGACCCATTTTCAGAAATTCGTATGCATTCAAATCCAAATCCAAAATGAACAAGCTTTATACAAATGAAAAGAGGAAGTTTTTGGCGGGCGGTGGCGGGCGGTCGATAATGGTTTCAGAAACGGCCGGTAGAGTTCGCGCGGCAATAAGGGCCGTCATTCAGTTTCACTGTCAGTTGTGGGTGAGATGACGACTGTGGAGCACAAGGTTTTCTGCGTTCTTGAGTTCGCGAAAAGTAAGTCGTACATTGCAGGGCACCGGGCATTTCTTTCCAAATTCGGTATTCAACCACCAACTCGGAAAGGCACTAGCCGCTGGTTTAAGCAATTTAAACTGGCCGGGAGTGTGTGGAAAGGAAAAAGCACAGACCGACCGCATGAGTCAGAGGATGATGTCCGACGAATTCACAAAAGTTTTGTGCACAGTCCCAGAGCCAATCGAGAACTTGGAATACCCCAACCAACTGTATGGAAACTTCTGAGACGACGTTTGCTGTACAAGCCCTACCGATTACAACTTGTGCAGGCCCTCAAGCCCAATGACAAAGAGAAGCGTTTCAGTTACAAATTACACACATCAAATAAGTTTCGCATCACGCCGGTTTCCAGAACTCTTGAACATAGACGTTGACTGTTGACATTATGTCACAGAGACAGCCCCTCTGACTGTTCAGAGATGTCACTAGACCCACGCAAAAATGTAAACAACCATGCGCGTATTAGACGGAGAGAGTCCGACAGCCGATCAGTTCTAGTCATTCCACCAGGAAGGAGGTACACGGCTCGTGTTGTCTGTAGTTCAACCATGCCTAGACGGTCAGTACCGCCGTTAGATCGCGTCCGCATTGTTACTTTGTGCCAGGAAGGGCTCTCAACAAGGGAAGTGTCCAGGCGTCTCGGAGTGAAGCGAAGAGATGTTGTTCGGACGTGGAGGAGATCCAGAGAGACAGGAAATGTCGATAACATGCCTCGCTCAGGCCGCCCAAGGGCTACTACTGCAGTGGATGACCGCTACCTACGGATTATGGCTTGGAGGAACCCTGACAGCAACGCCAGCATATTGAATAATGCTTTTCGTGCAGCCACAGTACGTCGTGCTACGACTCATACTGTGCGCAATAGGCTGCATGATGCGCAACTTCAATCCCGACGACCATGTCGAGGTGCATCTTTGCAACCACGACACCATGCGGCGCGGTACAGATGGGCCCAACAACATGCCAAATGGACCGCTCAGAATTGGCATCACGTTCTCTTCGCCGACGAGTGTCGCATATGGCTTCAACCAGAGAACCGTCGGAGACGTGTTTGGAGGCAACCCATTCAGGCAAAACGCCTTAGACACACTGTCCAGCGACTGCAGCAAGTTGGAGGTTGCCTTATGTTTTGGGGTGGCGTTATGTGGAGCCGACGTACGCCGCTGATGGTCATGGAAGGTGCTGTAACGGCTGTACGATACGTGAATGTCATCCTCCGACCGATAGTGCAACCATATCGGCAGCATATGTGCGTGGCATTCGTCTTCACGAACGACAATTCGCTCCCCCATCGTGCACATCTTGTGAATGACTTCCTTCAGGATAACGACATCACTCGACTAGATGTTGATGATGTTTGGTTTGTGGGGCGCTCAACTGCGCGGTTATCAGCTCCCGTAGAAATTCCCAACCTTTGCTCATTCCAGTCTCGCCACTTTCATGAATGATGAGGAAATGATGAGGACAAGACAAACACCCAGTCATCTCGAGGCAGGTAAAAATCCCTGACCCCCCCGGAACCCCTTACTCGGGAAGCGAGAACGCGATCGCGAGACCACGAGCTGCTGACGCTGGACTAGAGGGGCCAGCATGTCCTCCAGAAATAAACCCTATAGAACATGCCTGGGATAGATTGAAAAGGGCTGTTTATGGGCGACATGACCCACCAGCCACTCTGAGGGATCTACGCCGAATCGCCGTTGAGGAGTGGGACAATCTGGACCAATAGTGCCCTGATGAACTTGGGGATATTACGCCACGACGAATAGAGACGTGCGTCAATGCAACAGGAAGCGCTACTGGGTATTAGAGGTACCGGTGTGTACAGCAATCTGGACCACCACCTCTGAAGGTCTCGTTGAATGGTGGTAAAACATGCAAAATGTGGTTTTGATGAGCAATAAAAAGGGCGGAAATGATGTTCATGTTAATTTCTATTTAAATTTTTTGTACAGGTTCAGGAACTCTCGGAAAAGAGGTGATGAAAACTTTTTTAATGTGTGTATTGTGTATTACAAATTATTAAATTGATATCAAACGTTATGAAAAAAACTTTGAAACTTCCTCTTTTCATTGATATAAAGCTTGTTCATTTTGGATTTAAACTTGAATAAATACGAAGTTTTGAAAATGGGTCCATCATTTAGGATAACCCCGTAGATAGAAAAGGAGGTAATACTGCAGAGTATTCAGTGCGTAGTAGCGATGCATCCATCAGTTTTGGGGCGACTCCTTATAAATTCCTATCTTGTGTCGGCAGGCGGCTCTGACGACTGGGCGAAGGGCTCGCAGGGCATCAAGTACGCGTACACGGTGGAGCTGAGGGACCGCGGCCGGCACGGCTTCGTGCTGCCCGCGCAGTACATCGTGCCCACCGGGAGGGACGCCGTGGCGGCGCTGGCGGTGGTCGCAGAGGCCGTCACCAAGCTGTGAGCTGCGACAGCCGCTGCGCGCGGGCCGCGGGCCGGTGGCCTCCGCCTCGCCTGGGGCGATCCTCTGCCCCACAGCGGCCAGTCGTCGACAGCCGTCCCAGCCACAGACTGAAGAAACTTCCAGCCACACACGCACCGTGCTATGCCGACGGGTGGCCGCCCGCTCTGCAGATCGTAGTGAGACAGTGTCCCCCCCCCCCCCCCCTCAATAGTGCTTCATACTACGGAGTGCTTTCAAGTTCGAACGTATGCTATTTTTTTTGTTCTGACGTACTACTTGCACCAGAAACTTTTAGCCTGTTCCTCAGTTCCGTGGCAGCTCACTCACACAACCATTTTGGCGGCTCATTTTGTTTCATTATTTCGTTATCACGTGGAATTCAGCCTTCTTTGCACTGTCCCATCTATACATGGACATCTTACACATCCATCACCATGTCACTGCTCGGAGACAATGAATACCAGTGAGGCTCACTACTGGAAAATGAATGACGTGAATAATTACACGTTTGTCTTGTACACTGAACAGCGCTATTTTTAATATGGAGAACATAGCGCAGTCCAGTGGCTGCCGCTTAAACCCTAACCCACTGGATAAATTTGCCATCTCGTGCACCCATAAACAAATAATGCTCGCATGTTTGAAGCTAAAGTGCGTCTTTCCATCTGCACTCAGTCGTCCGGGGGAAAAAATGCATATTTCTTCAACTTGAACGCATCTCGTAGATCAACAAGGTTAACTGGACACCTATCGGAAATTACAGTCTGAACCTATTGAGCGGTGAACGAGGATCGACTTTCCTGACAGTGCCCATTTTCTCGACATTCTTGCAACTACCTTGCGAATGTGTAACTACGAAATGGCAACATACCGTTCAAAGGAAGCTCTAATGAACAGGGAGCTCCGCGTGATGTAGGCCTGCGTCACTGTTCCAAACATACAAAATTACTCCCATCCAGACATAGCTCAGTTCTAGTGGCGCCACTTCCCCCAGACAGATTTTACAACAGAAAGTTGTTACATGATTTTGACAGTGCTCGCCCACCAAATAATCTTTCATTCCATATACAACTTAAGTGCTGACGTACTTCTTGCAACCGCGCTACTGTTATGTGGAGCAAAAGGTGATACAACTACTTTCGGCAAAATACTTGACTAAACTGTACCGAAGGTAAATCTAACTCCACATCTAATCTACTTTTCAGTATCATCCCTTGCTATACACCTGCGTATAACCCCAAACTTTTCTAATTTGGCTTTTATGTTAATTGCATGAGATGTATGTAGAATGGAGCAATAGTTGTTGATTTGTCTTGAGGTACACGTTCCCTAATGCTCGACGTATTTCATGTGGTGTTCCCATGAGGGTACATTGAGAAATTGAGGGGCGCCCTCGTTGTGAGAGAACCAACGTCTCATTTAGTTTATCTCAGGGAAGTTGGAGAAGTTTACAGAGAAGCGTAAATTGACAACTCAGTGATGTGCCAACCAATGGCACAGTTCGAACACTTGATTACTCCAATCAGTTCCACAGCAAAGGTAACTGGACAGTTTTACACTGGGCACTTCAGGGAGTCGACGTCGTTCATGTCGAAATGCTGAGCTTTAACGAGGACGCAGAAAGTGTCTGATGTGCAGTTTTGTATGACAGAGAAGGAGCAATCGCTGCTTCAATCTACGCAAGATCAGTGTATCATCTGTAGTACCGACACCGTCTTCAGAATTCCGTTTACAAGCGTCGGCTTACTCGGATATAATATCACCTTTTACTCGCTCAAATGTGTGGCCTGCACTTCCTACTGAAGATACTCTCGCAGGAGAAAGTGAACTGTTATACGCACCCTTCTCGCTATAACCATAAACAAGAACCGTAGTGGAGTGCAATCTACTGGTTTCTCTCACTGTGTTGTTGATGTAAACATTGTATCTGTGGAAGGTCCATTGTCGCAACATCTGCCAAATTTCGTAAGAACTGTGTTGGTGATACAAGTACCAATTTGACTGTTATCGTAAGAACTGTGTTGCAGATGTAAGTACCAAGTTGGCTACTATCATTATGTAATCACGACACACGTAAGTGCTGTACATCTGAAAAGTTTATTAAAAACAATTGCTAATGTTCTAAAGTGTAATAATTTTATTCTTAAGTATGCTAGAATATATTATATTTTATTTATTTATTTATGCATTTATTTTACCTGGCAAGATTAGGGCCTTCAAGCCCTCTCTTACACCTAACCAGGCATACTCAGATTCAACAAATTTCAGTTTCTACAGAACATTAAGGACATATAACATGTTACACAGTATTAGTGTTAAAGAAAAAAAATAGAGATTATAAAAGTAGAACAATGATAATTATAACAATCAAAAAATATATTATACTGATTGGCCAAAAGTCAGGGCAAAGGTTGTGGATGGGATGTCAATCTTCTAAAGCCTCTGTGCTGTCTTTGTCTCCTCTCAATCCATAAGGCGTTAGGAATGGCGCATATATGGCACAGCAGAACGTCTAACGCTCAGTACGGCTCCTCCTCCCGACGTTTACGTGTGTGGAAACGATGGATCGTACGAGCGAAATGGAGAGCGTACTTTACTCTCGGAAATTTGGAGAAGACTCTAAGGTTCGGATGAATAAAGCGAGTCGGAGAACATACCTGTACGTCACCCGAGAATATACTCTGCTTGAGTAACAGGATGGGGGAAGATGGTCAACTCGAACGTCTTCCAATTTTGTATGAATAGAACTAGAGAAATTTCTCACGAGCGGAGAACATTCTCCTTGTTTTGAAGCGAGCTCTGTAGCGTACTTCGATTTGAATAAGTTCTATTAAGTTTTACGATTTTTTTTAGTAAAAATGACAGAATTGATAGTGCTCTGAAGGAGGGGAACGGGGGGGGGGGGGGGGCAGTTATACGCAGACCGAAAAGAGAAAATGTAGATTTAACAATGAAAACATTATTTGGCTGGCGAACTTCCTTCCCGAAATCATGAAAGAAGAGGGAGCGACCTTCCAAACGAAGTGAAAATGAAAACATTTTTGGGTTGCTTACCAGATCAAGGTTTTCAGACTGGTGAAGGACCAGGCATCTTTGTCACTGACGTTTTCAGATGTTTATCATCATGTTTCCTCATAGAGTAAATCGTATATTTTGTTATATCAGAAATAAGTAGGCGGGTCAGAAAAATTAATAGATGGTTTCTTACCAACCTAGCAATCTGTTTCTCATAACGAAACCGATGGACGACTGCTGAAGTACTTAAGCGAGAGCGGACCATTATACGTCATATTTAACCAACATTACCTCGAGTTAGAAAACTCTGACACATTTCCGGTTTGGACTACATGAGAATGTGATGTATTCTTAAGATTTCGTTCACATAATGTGTTCCCCTAATTTCGACGACAAAAAGTTTCCCCCATATCGAACACTCGGTAACATCGCAAGAAAATGCGTTTTCGTAAACTGTCCGTAATCGTCTTCATAATTTGCTGCCGCATGTAAAAGTAAAATCTAAACGTAGTGCAACGCTTCCAGAACACACCGACGCCAGTTCTATACCTGTACACTGAATAGTTTGCCTGTTTGAACGAGCTGAGTGAAATGCGAGATTACGCGTGTGTTCTGTGCCGGACACTGCAGACGACACACACAGAGAATCTTCTCAAGAAGAAGGGGAGGTAGTTAGAAGGAGCTCCCTGTCGGAGAACATGCATCGAATTTTTTATCCATACCCAACTGAGAACTTTCTCAGAGAATGTTCCTTTGCTCTATTTTATTCCTACGACCTGTTATCTCTGCGACAGTGAAAATCCACCCTAGACACTGCTGACCCGTGAAACCCGAATTATCGTGTAATCTGAGATATCCTACGAGCCACGCGTCTTTCACCGATTATCATCCCACGTTCAGAAGCGGTTTAATTCGCGACGTTCTGCCGTGTCTGCTGCACACCTGTCTATTGCAGACTGCTCCGATACCGTGTCTACAACCTAGCGTTACGCTGCATCTAGTCACAACATTCGGGCGGTTCACACGCCACGTCTTTAAATGGAAGAACCCTTCGCTGACTGATGGCCATCAAGTTTATTAGAATTAAGGATAAAATATCTGATCGTCAGTCGACGACCGGTTTGATGCAGCTCTGCACGCTAGTGTATCCTGTGCAGATCTGTTCATCTCTGCCCAGCTACTGCATCATACTATGAGCAGTTCTCGAAACTTTGGCCATGCCGTGGACTCGTGTAGCTCACACGTGTCCTAGCTCATTGTCTCCGCTCTGTGCGTATGGTGAAGTGGAAGATTTGAAATTGATCCGTTCTTCACGGTTATACAAAGTCCAGTCGCATTAATGTGACCTGCAACGCCACTCACAGACACCAGGTGGCAGCACTAGCAGCAGAGGGTGTATAAAGCGCGTCAGGGTGACGCGGAAAAAAGTGCAGTCGTTTCTTTAAAGTCAGCACCGCCATTAGACTGTTGTTTATTTACAGTGTTACATTTACACTTACACAATCATGATTTCGGCTTCAAAGTGCCATTATCAAGTGTTTTAAGTGTTATACAGTGCCTAAGATGACATACTGTCGTATTTAAAATACACTATTAGACACATTGTCTAAGGGTCGATATTTATTGCAAAGCCTACTGCTTTGTTTCATCACTGAGTATACCATCTTGACTCAAGATGGTATACTCAGTGATGATCTTGACTCCAGGTGGTATACTCAGTGATGATCTTGACTCCAGGTGGTATACTCAATGATGAAACAAAGCAGTAGGCTTTGCCAGTAATACAAAATTGTTAAGGCTTTCGTGGCCACTTGTTGACAAACTGCCTATTGGCTTCTGTCTCGGGTTCTTCGGCCGACGTTCATCTAATGATTTTTCTGACTTTTCGCCAGCACGAGTGGCTGGCATTGTCAAAGCTTCACCCTCCATTGCCGGTGGTGAACTGGAGCCGAGCTCGCGGGCGCAGACTACGAGGTGCGGCTGGAAAAAAACCGGACTGATGCTGGAAAAAACATTTATTTACAATTATTTACAATTTCATGTTATCTCCTTCAATGTACTCTCCTCCTCGGTCTCTACACCGCTCCATACGAATTTTCCACTGTTCGTAGCAATGCTGCAGATCATTTTCGGTAAGTCCATACATCTCTTCCGTCGCTTTTTCTTTTACTGCTTCAACAGTCTCAAATCTAGTTCCTTTCAAAGCTGACTTGACTTTAGGGAAAAGAAAAAAGTCACAGGGGGCCAAATCAGGTGAGTAGGGTGGATGATCTAAGATGAGAATGTTGTGTTTTGCCAAAAACGTCTTCACTGACAACGCACTGTGAGCTGGGGCATTGTCTTGGTGAAGGATCCATGACTTTTTTCTCCACAAATCGTTCCGTTTTCTCCGTACTCGCTCACGTAGGGTAGCCAGGACTCTAATGTAGTAATGCTGATTCACTGTTTGTCCCTCTGGTACTCAATCAATGTGCACAATCCCTTTGATGTCATAAAAAACAATCATCATTGCCTTGAATTTCGATTTTGACATTCGTGCTTTTTTTGTCGTGGAGAACCAGGAGTTTTCCAATGCATCGATTGGCGTTTAGTTTCGGGATCGTAAGTAAAATACCACGATTCATCGCAAGTAATAACATTTTGTAAGAAGGTGGGATCACTTTCAATGTTTTCCAGGATGTCAGAACAAATCATTCTTCGGCGTTCCTTCTGTTTAATTGTGAGACACTTTGGAACCATTTTTGAACACACTTTGTTCATGTTGAAACTTTCATGAAGACTCTGCCTAACACATTCCTTGTCAACTCCTGTTAACTCAGAAGCTGCTCTGGTTGTTAAACGGCGATCTTGTCGAACAAGTTTACCGATTTTTCAATGTTTGCATCAGTTTTTGCTGACAATGGTCTGCCAGTGCGAGTGTCATCACTGGTGTCTTCGCGGCCATCTTTAAATCGTTTACACCACTCAAACACTTGTGTTCGCGATAAACAATCATCGCCGTACACTTGTTGTAACATTACAAAAGTTTCACTTGCAGATTTTCCTAGTTTGAAACAAAATTTGATGTTAACACGCTGTTCTTTCTGTACACTCAACATTTTCCGACGCACAGACAAAACGTCAACTACGTAAAACAGACGCCATGGGCAGACTGAGTGCAGGAGGCAGATGAAACTCGAGTAGTAGGCGGAGCGAGAGTCACGTGACAGGCCACGCGACTTTCAGCCTTATTGCATTCGTTTTATTGTTTCACCAGTACTAGTCCGGTTTTTTTCTAGCCACACCTCGTATATGTACCTGGCGCGCCAACGTCCGAGGGCTTCTCCGCGGTCATTTCCGGTGCGGTTCTCCTCTTGCTACCTGCGACGGTCGTTCGCTGCAGTACGGGAAGCCATGATCCGTTGACCTTAAGACTTCCCTCTTTCTTGTTCAAACTGTTCGCGTGTTTTTGTATTTCTACAGCTTCTCTGAACAAGCACGTGTGATAGTGCTTCTCTACAGCTAGAACTTCCGTGTCGGCGAATTTTATTACGTGGTCGCTCTCACTGAGTGCGTGCTCTGCCACGGCCGATTTCTCCACCTGCCCCAATCTACAATGTCGCTTATGCTCGTTGATCCTGGTGTTGTTGGATCGCCCAGTCATTGCGACATCATAGCCGAAGAACCCGAGACAGAAGCCAATAGGCAGTTTGCCAGTAATGTCGACCCTTAGACAATGTGTCTAATAGTGTATTTTAAATACGACAGTATGTCATCTTAGGCACGGTATAACACTTAAAACATTTGATAATGGCACTTTGAAGCCGAAATCATGATTGTGTAAGTGTAAATGTAACACTGTAAATAAGCAACAGTCTAATGGCGGTACTGACTTTAAAGAAATATATTATGACTGTGGCCCCGCATTATGAAAAAATTATTAAGTGTCGTCGTTGTCCTAATGCGGAAATAGAGCGGTTTATCTCACGTCGAAAAGGGCGTGATTATTGGGTATCGGATCAGAGTCGGAAGTATTTTCGAAATGGCTAAGTTTGTCTACTGTTCACGTGCTGCAGTGGATAAAGTATACGGTGCGTGGGGACACCCAGAATCTACTCTGCAGGAATGAACATGGATTCCGGAAACAGCGATCTTGTGAGACCCAACTCGCTTTATTTGTTCATGAGACCCAGAAAATATTAGATACAGGCTCCCAGGTAGATGCCATTTTCCTTCACTTTCGGAAGGCGTTCGATACAGTTCCGCACTGTCACCTGATAAACAAAGTAAGAGCCTACGGAATATCAGACCAGCTGTGTGGCTGGATTGAAGAGTTTTTAGCAAACAGAACACAGTATGTTGTTCTCAATGGAGAGACGTCTACAGACGTTAAAGTAACCTCTGGCGTGCCACAGGGAAGTGTTATGGGACCATCGTTTTTCAAATGGTTCTGAGCACTATGGGACTTAACTACTGTGGTCATCAGTCCCCTAGAACTTAGAACTACTGAAACCTAACCAACCTAAGGACATCACACACATCCATGCCCGAGGTAGGATTCGAACCTGCGACCGTAGCAGTCGCGCGGTTCCGGACTGCGCGCCTAGAACCGCTAGACCACCGCGGCCGGCCATTGTTTTTCACAATATATATAAATGACCTAGTAGATAGTGTCGGAAGTTCCATGCGGCTTTTCGCAGATGATGCTGTAGTATACAGAGAAGTTTCAGCATTAGAAAATTGCAGCGAAATGCAGGAAGATCTGCACCGGATAGGCACTTGGTGCAGGGAGTGGCAACTGACCCTTAACATAGACAAATATAATGTATTGCGAATACATAGAAAGAAAGATCCTTTATTTTATGATTATATGATAGCGGGACAAACTCTGGTAGCAGTTACCCCTGTAAAATATCTGGGAGTATGCGTACGGAACGATTTGAAGTGGAATGATCATATAAAATTAATTGTTGGTAAGGCGGGTGCCAAGTTGAGATTCTTTGGGAGAGTCCTTAGAAAATGTAGTCCAGCAACAAAGGAGGTTGCTTACAAAACACCCGTTCGACCTATACTTGAGTACTGGTCATCAGTGTGGGATCTGTACCAGGTCGGGTTGACAGAGGAGATAGAGAAGATCCAAAGAAGAGCGGCGCGTTTCGTCGCAGGGTTATTTGGTAAGCGTGATAGCATTACGGAGATGTTTAGCAAACTCAAGTGGCAAACTCTGCAAGAGAGGCGCTCTGCATCGCGGTTCAGCTTGCTGTCCGGGTTTCGAGAGGGTGCGTTTCTGGATGAGGTATCGAATATATTGCTTCCCCCTACTTACACCTCCCGAGGAGAACACGAATGTAAAATTACAGAGATTCGAGCGTGCACGGAGACTTTCCGGCAGTCGTTCTTCCCGCGAACCATACGCGACTGGAACAGGAACGGGAGGTAATGACAGTGGAAACAGCGCTAGTCAGAACCGGCGCCGAGGCAACCGTGCTGCAGCACGGGCCAAGAACGACAGGGGTGAACGACGGCTGCGGAGATGTGTACGGGTGAGTAGGCGTGCAAGTGTTGAGCAACAGACCGCCCAGACGTACATGGGTCCTACCAACAGTCTCTGCTCAACGACCGTTCAGCGAACGTTGCTGCGTATGGGCCTCCGCAGCAGGCGCCTGGTTGATGCCCCAGTGCTGACCGCCGTTCATCGGCAACGTAGGCTGGAATCTGCACGCCAATACAGCGACTGGACGTCCAGTGAGTGGAGACGGGTAGCCTTGTCAGATGACTCACCGCTGGCCGTCGGCGCGTATGGCGTGATCTGTATGAAACAAAACATGCTGCTACAATCGTTGGAAGCATCCAGGCCGGAGAAGGGAGCCTCACGCTTTAGGGAATGTTTTCGTCACATCCCCGGGGCGACCTAGTCATTCTGGAGGGCACAACGGACCAGCACAAGTAGGCATCTATCCTTGGGTACCACGTCCACCCCTACATGTAGTTCTTTTTCCCTCGACACGTTGGCATATACCAGCAGGACCGTGCAAAGTGTCACACAGCTCGCATGTTACGTGGGTGGTTCGAATAGCACCATGATGAGCTTACTGTACTCCGCTGGCCACCAGAGTCCGCGGATTTTAACCCAATCGAGAATATGTGGGACCACTTCGATTGGGCTATTCGCGCCATCCATCCTCAACCGAGAAACCCATCGCAGTTGTCTACGGCGCTGGTGTTGGCACGGCTCTATATTCCTGTCGGTACCTTCCAGAACCTCACTGACTCTCTTCTTGCACGTCCGCTCTGCGAAAGGTGTTACTCAGACTCTTGACAGGTAGTCACATTAATGCGACTGGAGAGTGTCTTACATCGAAACGGTACGTTCCAGAACATGGATTCCTTATCAAAACTTTGTCTAGTAACTAAACTAAAACTAAACTCCTCTCGAACAGGCCATGAAGGCCCCAAACGTACCGACCAGCCGCCGTGTCATCCTCAGCCCACAGGCGTCACTGGATGCGGATATGGAGGGGCACGTGGTCAGCACACCGCTCTCCTGGCCGTATGTCAGTTTCCGAGACCGGAGCCGCTACTTCTCAATCAAGTAGCCCCTCATTTTGCCTCACAAGGGCTGAGTGCACTCCACTTGCCAACAGCGCTCGGTAGACCAGATGGTCACCCATCCAAGCCCAGCCCGACAGTGCTTAACTTCGGGAATCTGACGGGAACCGGTGTTACCACTGCGGCAAGGCCGTTGGCTTTGTCTAGTAAGCCGGCCGGGGTGGCCGAGCGGT